>NW_026777781.1:0-104464 GCF_028023285.1 Balaenoptera ricei
TGCCCTTGGCCAAAAAGGGCGTATGCGTTTTTTCCTGAATATATTCAGGAAAAAACGCATACGCCCTTTTTGGCCAACCAAGCAACCTGGAAAGGCAAATCAGCGCTACAAAGAAGTCTCGCTGCCCATCGGTCAAAAGGGCCATGCTGAAAAAAGTGTCAAAACCAGAAATGCAGGACAGGCCATGGAGAAATGGGAGCCTTGCTACGCTGATGGGCGGGATGTAAATTGCCAACAGCCACTCTGGAGAAGTGTACAGTGTGTCCTGAAACATCGAAAAAACACAGCTTAGAGCGCATAGGGCACTTCCACTCATGGGCGTATAAATTGGGAAAACTAAAAATCAGCAAGACACAGGCACCCCAAAGTTTAGGGCTGCTCTGTTGACAAGAACCTCCACTTCATGACACCTTAAATATCCCTGGAAAGAGAAAAATGGATAAAGAAGTGGTGGTCCTTATGTACAATGGAATATCATTCAGCCATGAAATCAATGTCATAAGGCTAGTAGCAGCATGATGAGTAGATGTAGGCACGACGATTCTAAGTGAAATAAGTCACACAGAAAAAGACACTTATCATAAGCTATCAGTTATAGAGGGAATGTAAAAACCGCTACACTTGAACTGAATTACAAAACAGAACAGAGTCACACGTTTAGAAGACACACTATGGCTGCTTAACGGGAAAGGTGAGGTGGGGTGATGAATAAAACAAGGGTTTCAAATGAGCTCAGCTACCGTTCCATAAACCCAATATGTAATAGAAAGACCTACTCCTTGCTCAGTGAACTGGACTCAACACCCCCTATTCACCGCACAAGAATATATCTGACTAGTAAGAATCTTAAAACCTATATATTGATATCTCTCTGGAAGTGAGTCAAGTGGGTGTAAAGCGGCATAAACACAGCCGTGAAAAGCAGCTAAACCCCATTATAAAAATAAATTACTTTTAAAAGCCCGTGAAACAAAGACAGTGAAAGAGAGAGAAATTCTTACAAAATTCGTTCAGGGGATGTGATGCAACCTGGATTGCCCATATCTAGACCCACAGCTGGATGAGACATAAGGGTGGACACTCTCGGGGCTGAGAGGTTTGGTGAGTTTGGGGGAGCAAACGCAGAGCCTTTAAAGTAATACTGCCTGTTACCCATCCCATGGGTCCCAAATCTCCAGGTTCAAGGGCATCTTCCTACATCGAAAACATGCATGAGAAACCCAGAAGGTGGTACACCATGTGATCGGGAAAGCTTTCTAAAACGCACCTCATTTCTCAACTCCTTGTGCTCGGGTTCGCCATTCCAGCCGCTTTACTAGCAATCTCCCTCCTTGGAGAACCAGCACCTTTAACCTCCTGTTCCGTACAGCTTGCAATTTGTCCTGAGGATGAACGGGAAGAGGGGGAGCCAATGAGAGACTAGCTCTAGGTGTTGGGACAGGCACAGGTCACTCTATTTTCCCATCAGGAAGAAGAATTAACCACAGGCTCAGCCTGCCGCCCGGAACCAGAAGAGGGCCTGAGGCAATCCTGCGCTTTTGCGGCCAGCTCCCAAAAAAGCGAGTTGAAAAATGGAGCTCACAGGGGCACTGCAATTCACAAACCTGCAGAGTTATAAATGATAACTCTCGTCCACAAATATATTGAGGGAAGGCAACGAAGAGGATTTGAAAGCAAGGCAGAATTGCAGGAAACAGATTTCAGGAGGTCGATTCGAATCGCCTGTAAAGCACATGAAAAGCGGCAAAACGTCGACAATGATGCCCTTGGCCAAAAAGGGCGTATGCGTTTTTTCCTGAATATATTCAGGAAAAAACGCATACGCCCTTTTTGGCCAACCAAGCAACCTGGAAAGGCAAATCAGCGCTACAAAGAAGTCTCGCTGCCCATCGGTCAAAAGGGCCATGCTGAAAAAAGTGTCAAAACCAGAAATGCAGACAGGCCATGGAAAAATGGGAGCCTTGCTACGCTGATGGGCGGGATGTAAATTGCCAACAGCCACTCTGGAGAAGTGTACGGTGTGTCCTGAAACATCGAAAAAAACACAGCTTAGAGCACATAGGGCTACTTCCACTCATGGGCGTATAAATTGGGAAAACTAAAAATCAGCAAGACACAGGCCCCCAAAGTTTAGGGCTGCTCTGTTGACAAGAACCTCCACTTCATGACACCTTAAATATCCCTGGAAAGAGAAAAATGGATAAAGAAGTGGTGGTCCTTATGTACAATGGAATATCACTCAGCCATGAAATCAATGTCATAAGGCTAGTAGCAGCATGATGAGTAGATGTAGGCACTACGATTCTAAGTGAAATAAGTCACATAGAAAAAGACACTTATCATAAGGCTATCAGTTATAGAGGGAATGTAAAAACCGCTACACTTGAACTGAATTACAAAACAGAACAGAGTCACACGTTTAGAAGACACACTATGGCTGCTTAACGGGAAAGGTGAGGTGGGGTGATGAATAAACAAGGGTTTCAAATGAGCTCAGATACCGTTCCATAAACCCAATATGTAATAGAAGACCTACTCCTTGCCCAGTGAACTGGACTCAACACCCCCTATTCACCGCACAAGAATATATCTGACTAGTAAGAATCTTAAAACCTATGTATTGATATCTCTCTGGAAGTGAGTCAAGTGGGTATAAAGCAGCGTAAACTCAGCCGTGAAACAGCAGCTAAACCCAGTATAAAAATAAATTACTTTTAAAAGCCCGTGAAACAAAGACAGTGAAAGAGAGAGAAATTCTTACAAAATTCGTTCAGGCTCTGTGATGCAACCTGGATTGACCATATCTAGACCCACAGCTGGATGAGACATAAGGGTGGACACTCTCGGGGCTGAGAGCTTTGGTGAGGTTGGGGGAGCAAACGCAGAGCCTTTAAAGTAATACTGCCTGTACCCATCCCATGGGTCCCAAATCTCCAGGTTCAAGGGCATCTTCCTACATCGAAAACATGCATGAGAAACCAGAAGGTGGTACACTGTGTGATCGGGAAGAGCTTTCTAAAACGCACCTCATTTCTCATCTCCTTGTGCTCGGGTTCGCCATTCCAGCCGCTTTACTAGCATCTCCCTCCTTGGAGAATCAGCACCTTTAACCTCCTGTTCCATACAGCTTGCAATTTGTCCTGAGGATGAACGGGAAGAGGGGGAGCCAATGAGAGAGTAGCTCTAGGTGTTGGGACAGGCACAGGTCACTCTATTTTCCCATCAGGAAGAAGAATTAACCACAGGCTCAGCCTGCCGCCCGGAACCAGAAGAGGGCCTGAGGCAATCCTGCGCTTTTGCGGCCAGCTCCCAAAAAAGCGAGTTGAAAAATGGAGCTCAGGGGCACTGCAATTCACAAACCTGCAGCGTTATAAATGATAACTCTCGTTCACAAATATATTGAGGAAGGCAACGAAGAGGATTTGAAAGCAAGGCAGAATTGCAGGAAACAGATTTCAGGAGGTCGATTCGAATCGCCTGTAAAGCACATGAAAAGCGGCAAAACGTCGACAATGATGCCCTTGGCCAAAAAGGGCGTATGCGTTTTTTCCTGAATATATTCAGGAAAAAACGCATACGCCCTTTTTGGCCAACCAAGCAACCTGGAAAGGCAAATCAGCGCTACAAAGAAGTCTCGCTGCCCATCGGTCAAAAGGGCCATGCTGAAAAAAGTGTCAAAACCAGAAATGCAGGACAGGCATGGAGAAATGGGAGCCTTGCTACGCTGATGGGCGGATGTAAATTGCCAACAGCCACTCTGGAGAAGTGTACAGTGTGTCCTGAAACATCGAAAAAACACAGCTTAGAGCGCATAGGGCACTTCCACTCATGGGCATATAAATTGGGAAAACTAAAAATCAGCAAGACACAGGCACCCCAAAGTTTAGGGCTGCTCTGTTGACAAGAACCTCCACTTCATGACACCTTAAATATCCCTGGAAAGAGAAAAATGGATAAAGAAGTGGTGGTCCTTATGTACAATGGAATATCACTCAGCCATGAAATCAATGTCATAAGGCTAGTAGCAGCATGATGAGTAGATGTAGGCACGACGATTCTAAGTGAAATAAGTCACACAGAAAAAGACACTTATCATAAGCTATCAGTTATAGAGGGAATGTAAAAACCGCTACACTTGAACTGAATTACAAAACAGAACAGAGTCACACGTTAGAAGACACACTATGGCTGCTTAACGGGAAAGGTGAGGTGGGGTGATGAATAAAACAAGGGTTTCAATGAGCTCAGCTACCGTTCCATAAACCCAATATGTAATAGAAAGACCTACTCCTTGCTCAGTGAACTGGACTCAACACCCCCTATTCACCGCACAAGAATATATCTGACTAGTAAGAATCTTAAAACCTATATATTGATATCTCTCTGGAAGTGAGTCAAGTGGGTGTTAAAGCGGCATAAACACAGCCGTGAAAAGCAGCTAAACCCCATTATAAAAATAAATTACTTTTAAAAGCCCGTGAAACAAAGACAGTGAAAGAGAGAGAAATTCTTACAAAATTCGTTCAGGGGCTGTGATGCAACCTGGATTGACCATATCTAGACCCACAGCTGGATGAGACATAAGGGTGACACTCTCGGGGCTGAGAGGTTTGGTGAGTTTGGGGGAGCAAACGCAGAGCCTTTAAAGTAATACTGCCTGTTACCCATCCCATGGGTCCCCAAATCTCCAGGTTCAAGGTGCATCTTCCTACATCGAAAACATGCATGAGAAACCCAGAAGGTGGTACACCATGTGATCGGGAAAGCTTTCTAAAACGCACCTCATTTCTCAACTCCTTGTGCTCGGGTTCGCCATTCCAGCCGCTTTACTAGCAATCTCCCTCCTTGGAGAACCAGCACCTTTAACCTCCTGTTCCGTACAGCTTGCAATTTGTCCTGAGGATGAACGGGAAGAGAGGGGAGCCAATGAGAGACTAGCTCTAGGTGTTGGGACAGGCACAGGTCACTCTATTTTCCCATCAGGAAGAAGAATTAACCACAGGCTCAGCCTGCCGCCCGGAACCAGAAGAGGGCCTGAGGCAATCCTGCACTTTTGCGGCCAGCTCCCAAAAAAGCGAGTTGAAAAATGGAGCTCAGGGGCACTGCAATTCACAACCTGCAGAGTTATAAATGATAACTCTCGTCCACAAATATATTGAGGGAAGGCAACGAAGAGGATTTGAAAGCAAGGCAGAATTGCAGGAAACAGATTTCAGGAGGTCGATTCGAATCGCCTGTAAAGCAGATGAAAAGCGGCAAAACGTCGACAATGATGCCCTTGGCCAAAAAGGGCGTATGCGTTTTTTTCCTGAATATATTCAGGAAAAAACGCATACGCCCTTTTTGGCCAACCAAGCAACCTGGAAAGGCAAATCAGCGATACAAAGAAGTCTCGCTGCCCATCGGTCAAAAGGGCCATGCTGAAAAAAGTGTCAAAACCAGAAATGCAGGACAGGCCATGGAGAAATGGGAGCCTTGCTACGCTGATGGGCGGGATGTAAATTGCCAACAGCCACTCTGGAGAAGTGTACGGTGTGTCCTGAAACATCGAAAAAACACAGCTTAGAGCGCATAGGGCACTTCCACTCATGGGCGTATAAATTGGGAAAACTAAAAATCAGCAAGACACTAGGCACCCCAAAGTTTAGGGCTGCTCTGTTGACAAGAACCTCCACTTCATGACACCTTAAATATCCCTGGAAAGAGAAAAATGGATAAAGAAGTGGTGGTCCTTATGTACAATGGAATATCACTCAGCCATGAAATCAATGTCATAAGGCTAGTAGCAGCATGATGAGTAGATGTAGGCACGACGATTCTAAGTGAAATAAGTCACACAGAAAAAGACACTTATCATAAGCTATCAGTTATAGAGGGAATGTAAAAACCGCTACACTTGAACTGAATTACAAAACAGAACAGAGTCACACGTTTAGAAGACACACTATGGCTGCTTAACGGGAAAGGTGAGGTGGGGTGATGAATAAAACAAGGGTTTCAAATGAGCTCAGCTACCGTTCCATAAACCCAATATGTAATAGAAAGACCTACTCCTTGCTCAGTGAACTGGACTCAACACCCCCTATTCACCACACAAGAATATATCTGACTAGTAAGAATCTTAAAACCTATGTATTGATATCTCTCTGGAAGTGAGTCAAGTGGGTGTAAAGCGGCATAAACACAGCCGTGAAAAGCAGCTAAACCCCATTATAAAAATAAATTACTTTTAAAAGCCCGTGAAAACAAAGACAGTGAAAGAAGAGAGAAATTCTTACAAAATTCGTTCAGGCTCTGTGATGCAACCTGGATTGACCATATCTAGACCCACAGCTGGATGAGACATAAGGGTGGACACTCTCGGGGCTGAGAGCTTTGGTGAGGTTGGGGGGAGCAAACGCAGAGCCTTTAAAGTAATACTGCCTGTTACCCATCCCATGGGTCCCAAATCTCCAGGTTCAAGGGCATCTTCCTACATCGAAAACATGCATGAGAAAACCCAGAAGGTGGTACACCGTGTGATCGGGAAAGCTTTCTAAAACGCACCTCATTTCTCATCTCCTTGTGCTCGGGTTCGCCATTCCAGCCGCTTTACTAGCAATCTCCCTCCTTGGAGAATCAGCACCTTTAACCTCCTGTTCCATACAGCTTGCAATTTGTCCTGAGGATGAACGGGAAGAGGGGGAGCCAATGAGAGAGTAGCTCTAGGTGTTGGGACAGGCACAGGTCACTCTATTTTCCCATCAGGAAGAAGAATTAACCACAGCGCTCAGCCTGCCGCCCGGAACCAGAAGAGGGCCTGAGGCAATCCTGCGCTTTTGCGGCCAGCTCCCAAAAAAGCGAGTTGAAAAATGGAGCTCAGGGGCACTGCAATTCACAAACCTGCAGAGTTATAAATGATAACTCTCGTCTCACAAATATATTGAGGGAAGGCAACGAAGAGGATTTGAAAGCAAGGCAGAATTGCAGGAAACAGATTTCAGGAGGTCGATTCGAATCGCCTGTAAAGCACATGAAAAGCGGCAAAACGTCGACAATGATGCCCTTGGCCAAAAAGGGCGTATGCGTTTTTTCCTGAATATATTCAGGAAAAAACGCATACGCCCTTTTTGGCCAACCAAGCAACCTGAAAGGCAAATCAGCGCTACAAAGAAGTCTCGCTGCCCATCGGTCAAAAGGGCCATGCTGAAAAAAGTGTCAAAACAGAAATGCAGGACAGGCCATGGAGAAATGGGAGCCTTGCTACGCTGATGGGCGGGATGTAAATTGCCAACAGCCACTCTGGAGAAGTGTACGGTGTGTCCTGAAACATCGAAAAAACACAGCTTAGAGCGCATAGGGCACTTCCAGTCATGGGCGTATAAATTGGGAAAACTAAAAATCAGCAAGACACAGGCACCCCAAAGTTTAGGGCTGCTCTGTTGACAAGAACCTCCACTTCATGACACCTTAAATATCCCTGGAAAGAGAAAAATGGATAAAGAAGTGGTGGTCCTTATGTACAATGGAATATCACTCAGCCATGAAATCAATGTCATAAGGCTAGTAGCAGCATGATGAGTAGATTTAGGCACGACGATTCTAAGTGAAATAAGTCTCACAGAAAAAGACACTTATCATAAGCTATCACTTATAGAGGGAATGTAAAAAACCGCTACACTTGAACTGAATTACAAAACAGAACAGAGTCACACGTTTAGAAGACACACTATGGCTGCTTAACGGGAAAAGGTGAGGTGGGGTGATGCATAAAACAAGGGTTTCAAATGAGCTCAGCTACCGTTCCATAAACCCAATATGTAATAGAAAGACCTACTCCTTGCCCAGTGAACTGGACTCAACACCCCCTATTCACCGCACAAGAATATATCTGACTAGTAAGAATCTTAAAACCTATGTATTGATATCTCTCTAAGTGAGTCAAGTGGGTATAAAGCAGCGTAAACTCAGCCGTGAAAAGCAGCTAAACCCAGTATAAAAATAAATTACTTTTTAAAAGCCCGTGAAACAAAGACAGTGAAAGAGAGAGAAATTCTTACAAAATTCGTTCAGGCTCTGTGATGCAACCTGAATTGACCATATCTAGACCCACAGCTGGATGAGACATAAGGGTGGACAGTCTCGGGCTGAGAGCTTTGGTGAGGTTGGGGGAGCAAACGCAGAGCCTTTAAAGTAATACTGCCTGTTACCCATCCATTGGGTCCCAAATCTCCAGGTTCAAGGGCATCTTCCTACATCGAAAACATGCATGAGAAACCCAGAAGGTTGGTACACCGTGTGATCGGGAAAGCTTTCTAAAACGCACCTCATTTCTCATCTCCTTGTTCTCGGGTTCGCCATTCCAGCCGCTTTACTAGCAATCTCCCTCCTTGGAGAATCAGCACCTTTAACCTCCTGTTCCATACAGCTTGCAATTTGTCCTGAGGATGAACGGGAAGAGGGGGAGCCAATGAGAGACTAGCTCTAGGTGTTGGGACAGGCACAGGTCACTCTATTTTCCCATCAGGAAGAAGAATTAACCACAGGCTCAGCCTGCCGCCCGGAACCAGAAGAGGGCCTGAGGCAATCCTGCGCTTTTGCGGCCAGCTCCCAAAAAAGCGAGTTGAAAAATGGAGCTCAGGGGCACTGCAATTCACAAACCTGCAGAGTTATAAATGATAACTCTCGTTCACAAATATATTGAGGGAAGGCAACGAAGAGGATTTGAAAGCAAGGCAGAATTGCAGGAAACAGATTTCAGGAGGTCGATTCGAATCGCCTGTAAAGCACATGAAAAGCGGCAAAACGTTGACAATGATGCCCTTGGCCAAAAAGAGGCGTATAGCGTTTATTCCTGAATATATTCAGGAAAAAACGCATACGCCCTTTTTGGCCAACCAAGCAACCTGGAAAGGCAAATCAGCGCTACAAAGAAGTCTCGCTGCCATCGGTCAAAAGGGCCATGCTGAAAAAAAGTGTCAAAACCAGAAATGCAGGACAGGCCATGGAGAAATGGAGCCTTGCTACGCTGATGGGCGGGATGTAAATTGCCAACAGCCACTCTGGAGAAGTGTACGGTGTGTCCTGAAACATCGAAAAAACACAGCTTAGAGCGCATAGGGCACTTCCACTCATGGGCGTATAAATTGGGAAAACTAAAAATCAGCAAGACACAGGCCCCCAAAGTTTAGGGCTGCTCTGTTGACAAGAACCTCCACTTCATGACACCTTAAATATCCTGGAAAGAGAAAAATGGATAAAGAAGTGGTGGTCCTTATGTACAATGGAATATCACTCAGCCATGAAATCAATGTCATAAGGCTAGTAGCAGCATGATGAGTAGATGTAGGCACGACGATCTAAGTGAAATAAGTCACACAGAAAAAGACACTTATCATAAGCTATCAGTTATAGAGGGAATGTAAAAACCGCTACACTTGAACTGAATTACAAAACAGAACAGAGTCACACGTTTAGAAGACACACTATGGCTGCTTAACGGGAAAGGTGAGGTGGGGTGATGAATAAAACAAGGGTTTCAAATGAGCTCAGCTACCGTTCCATAAACCCAATATGTAATAGAAAGACCTACTCCTTGCTCAGTGAACTGGACTCAACACCCCCTATTCACCGCACAAGAATATATCTGACTAGTAAGAATCTTAAACCTATGTATTGATATCTCTCTGAAGTGAGTCAAGTGGGTGTAAAGCGGCATAAACACAGCCGTGAAAAGCAGCTAAACCCCATTATAAAAATAAATTACTTTTAAAAGCCCGTGAAACAAAGACAGTGAAAGAGAGAGAAATTCTTACAAAATTCGTTCAGGCTCTGTGATGCAACCTGGATTGACCATATCTAGACCCACAGCTGGATGAGACATAAGGGTGGACACTCTCGGGGCTGAGAGCTTTGGTGAGGTTGGGGGAGCAAACGCAGAGCCTTTAAAGTAATACTGCCTGTTACCCATCCCATGGGTCCCAAATCTCCAGGTTCAAGGCATCTTCCTACATCGAAAACATGCATGAGAAACCCAGAAGTTGGTACACCGTGTGATCGGGAAAGCTTTCTAAAACGCACCTCATTTCTCATCTCCTTGTGCTCGGGTTCGCCATTCCAGCCGCTTTACTAGCAATCTCCCTCCTTGGAGAATCAGCACCTTTAACCTCCTGTTCCATACAGCTTGCAATTTGTCCTGAGGATGAACGGGAAGAGGGGAGCCAATGAGAGAGTAGCTCTAGGTGTTGGGACAGGCACAGGTCACTCTATTTTCCCATCAGGAAGAAGAATTAACCACAGGCTCAGCCTGCCGCCGCGGAACCAGAAGAGGGCCTGAGGCAATCCTGCGCTTTTGCGGCCAGCTCCCAAAAAAAGCGAGTTGAAAAATGGAGCTCAGGGGCACTGCAATTCACAAACCTGCAGAGTTATAAATGATAACTCTCGTCCACAAATATATTGAGGGAAGGCAACGAAGAGGATTGAAAGCAAGGCAGAATTGCAGGAAACAGATTTCAGGAGGTCGATTCGAATCGGCCTGTAAAGCACATGAAAAGCGGCAAAACGTCGACAATGATGCCCTTGGCCAAAAAGGGCGTATGCGTTTTTTCCTGAATATATTCAGGAAAAAACGCATACGCCCTTTTTGGCCAACCAAGCAACCTGGAAAGGCAAATCAGCGCTACAAAGAAGTCTCGCTGCCCATCGGTCAAAAGGGCCATGCTGAAAAAAGTGTCAAAACCAGAAATGCAGGACAGGCCATGGAGAAATGGGAGCCTTGCTACGCTGATGGGCGGGATGTAAATTGCCAACAGCCACTCTGGAGAAGTGTACGGTGTGTCCTGAAACATCGAAAAAACACAGCTTAGAGCGCATAGGGCACTTCCAGTCATGGGCGTATAAATTGGGAAAACTAAAAATCAGCAAGACACAGGCACCCCAAAGTTTAGGGCTGCTCTGTTGACAAGAACCTCCACTTCATGACACCTTAAATATCCCTGGAAAGAGAAAAATGGATAAAGAAGTGGTGGTCCTTATGTACAATGGAATATCACTCAGCCATGAAATCAATGTCATAAGGCTAGTAGCAGCATGATGAGTAGATTTAGGCACGACGATTCTAAGTGAAATAAGTCTCACAGAAAAAGACACTTATCATAAGCTATCACTTATAGAGGGAATGTAAAAACCGCTACACTTGAACTGAATTACAAAACAGAACAGAGTCACACGTTTAGAAGACACACTATGGCTGCTTAACGGGAAAGGTGAGGTGGGGTGATGCATAAAACAAGGGTTTCAAATTAGCTCAGATACCGTTCCATAAACCCAATATGTAATAGAAAGACCTACTCCTTGCCCAGTGAACTGGACTCAACACCCCCTATTCACCGCACAAGAATATATCTGACTAGTAAGAATCTTAAAACCTATGTATTGATATCTCTCTGGAAGTGAGTCAAGTGGGTATAAAGCAGCGTAAACTCAGCCGTGAAAAGCAGCTAAACCCCAGTATAAAAATAAATTACTTTTAAAAGCCCGTGAAACAAAGACAGTGAAAGAGAGAGAAATTCTTACAAAATTCGTTCAGGCTCTGTGATGCAACCTGGATTGACCATATCTAGACCCACAGCTGGATGAGACATAAGGGTGGACAGTCTCGGGGCTGAGAGCTTTGGTGAGGTTGGGGGAGCAAACGCAGAGCCTTTAAAGTAATACTGCCTGTTACCCATCCCATGGGTCCCAAATCTCCAGGTTCAAGGGCATCTTCCTACATCGAAAACATGCATGAGAAACCCAGAAGGTGGTACACCGTGTGATCGGGAAAGCTTTCTAAAACGCACCTCATTTCTCATCTCCTTGTTCTCGGGTTCGCCATTCCAGCCGCTTTACTAGCAATCTCCCTCCTTGGAGAATCAGCACCTTTAACCTCCTGTTCCATACAGCTTGCAATTTGTCCTGAGGATGAACGGGAAGAGGGGGAGCCAATGAGAGACTAGCTCTAGGTGTTGGGACAGGCACAGGTCACTCTATTTTCCCATCAGGAAGAAGAATTAACCACAGGCTCAGCCTGCCGCCCGGAACCAGAAGAGGGCCTGAGGCAATCCTGCGCTTTTGCGGCCAGCTCCCAAAAAAGCGAGTTGAAAAATGGAGCTCAGGGGCACTGCAATTCACAAACCTGCAGAGTTATAAATGATAACTCTCGTCCACAAATATATTGAGGGAAGGCAACGAAGAGGATTTGAAAGCAAGGCAGAATTGCAGGAAACAGATTTCAGGAGGTCGATTCGAATCGCCTGTAAAGCACATGAAAAGCGGCAAAACGTTGACAATGATGCCCTTGGCCAAAAAGGGCGTATGCGTTTTTTCCTGAATATATTCAGGAAAAAACGCATACGCCCTTTTTGGCCAACCAAGCAACCTGGAAAGGCAAATCAGCGCTACAAAGAAGTCTCGCTGCCCATCGGTCAAAAGGGCCATGCTGAAAAAAGTGTCAAAACCAGAAATGCAGGACAGGCCATGGAGAAATGGGAGCCTTGCTACGCTGATGGGCGGGATGTAAATTGCCAACAGCCACTCTGGAGAAGTGTACGGTGTGTCCTGAAACATCGAAAAAACACAGCTTAGAGCGCATAGGGCACTTCCACTCATGGGCGTATAAATTGGGAAAACTAAAAATCAGCAAGACACAGGCACCCCAAAGTTTAGGGCTGCTCTGTTGACAAGAACCTCCACTTCATGACACCTTAAATATCCCTGGAAAGAGAAAAATGGATAAAGAAGTGGTGGTCCTTATGTACAATGGAATATCACTCAGCCATGAAATCAATGTCATAAGGCTAGTAGCAGCATGATGAGTAGATGTAGGCACGACGATTCTAAGTGAAATAAGTCACACAGAAAAAGACACTTATCATAAGCTATCAGTTATAGAGGGAATGTAAAAACCGCTACACTTGAACTGAATTACAAAACAGAACAGAGTCACACGTTTAGAAGACACACTATGGCTGCTTAACGGGAAAGGTGAGGTGGGGTGATGAATAAAACAAGGGTTTCAAATGAGCTCAGCTACCGTTCCATAAACCCAATATGTAATAGAAAGACCTACTCCTTGCTCAGTGAACTGGACTCAACACCCCCTATTCACCGCACAAGAATATATCTGACTAGTAAGAATCTTAAAACCTATGTATTGATATCTCTCTGGAAGTGAGTCAAGTGGGTGTAAAGCGGCATAAACACAGCCGTGAAAAGCAGCTAAACCCCATTATAAAAATAAATTACTTTTAAAAGCCCGTGAAACAAAGACAGTGAAAGAGAGAGAAATTCTTACAAAATTCGTTCAGGCTCTGTGATGCAACCTGGATTGACCATATCTAGACCCACAGCTGGATGAGACATAAGGGTGGACACTCTCGGGGCTGAGAGGTTTGGTGAGTTTGGGGGAGCAAACGCAGAGCCTTTAAAGTAATACTGCCTGTTACCCATCCCATGGGTCCCAAATCTCCAGGTTCAAGGGCATCTTCCTACATCGAAAACATGCATGAGAAACCCAGAAGGTGGTACACCATGTGATCAGGAAAGCTTTCTAAAACGCACCTCATTTCTCAACTCCTTGTGCTCGGGTTCGCCATTCCAGCCGCTTTACTAGCAATCTCCCTCCTTGGAGAACCAGCACCTTTAACCTCCTGTTCCGTACAGCTTGCAATTTGTCCTGAGGATGAACGGGAAGAGGGGGAGCCAATGAGAGACTAGCTCTAGGTGTTGGGACAGGCAAAGGTCACTCTATTTTCCCATCAGGAAGAAGAATTAACCACAGGCTCAGCCTGCCGCCCGGAACCAGAAGAGGGCCTGAGGCAATCCTGCGCTTTTGCGGCCAGCTCCCAAAAAAGCGAGTTGAAAAATGGAGCTCAGGGGCACTGCAATTCACAAACCTGCAGAGTTATAAATGATAACTCTCGTCCACAAATATATTGAGGGAAGGCAACGAAGAGGATTTGAAAGCAAGGCAGAATTGCAGGAAACAGATTTCAGGAGGTCGATTCGAATCGCCTGTAAAGCACATGAAAAGCGGCAAAACGTCGACAATGATGCCCTTGGCCAAAAAGGGCGTATGCGTTTTTTCCTGAATATATTCAGGAAAAAACGCATACGCCCTTTTTGGCCAACCAAGCAACCTGGAAAGGCAAATCAGCGCTACAAAGAAGTCTCGCTGCCCATCGGTCAAAAGGGCCATGCTGAAAAAAGTGTCAAAACCTGAAATGCAGGACAGGCCATGGAGAAATGGGAGCCTTGCTACGCTGATGGGCGGGATGTAAATTGCCAACAGCCACTCTGGAGAAGTGTACGGTGTGTCCTGAAACATCGAAAAAACACAGCTTAGAGCGCATAGGGCACTTCCACTCATGGGCGTATAAATTGGGAAAACTAAAAATCAGCAAGACACAGGCACCCCAAAGTTTAGGGCTGCTCTGTTGACAAGAACCTCCACTTCATGACACCTTAAATATCCCTGGAAAGAGAAAAATGGATAAAGAAGTGGTGGTCCTTATGTACAATGGAATATCACTCAGCCATGAAATCAATGTCATAAGGCTAGTAGCAGCATGATGAGTAGATGTAGGCACGACGATTCTAAGTGAAATAAGTCACACAGAAAAAGACACTTATCATAAGCTATCAGTTATAGAGGGAATGTAAAAACCGCTACACTTGAACGGAATTACAAAACAGAACAGAGTCACACGTTTAGAAGACACACTATGGCTGCTTAACGGGAAAGGTGAGGTGGGGTGATGAATAAAACAAGGGTTTCAAATGAGCTCAGCTACCGTTCCATAAACCCAATATGTAATAGAAAGACCTACTTCTTGCTCAGTGAACTGGACTCAACACCCCCTATTCACCGCACAAGAATATATCTGACTAGTAAGAATCTTAAAACCTATGTATTGATATGTCTCTGGAAGTGAGTCAAGTGGGTGTAAAGCGGCATAAACACAGCCGTGAAAAGCAGCTAAACCCCATTATAAAAATAAATTACTTTTAAAAGCCCGTGAAACAAAGACAGTGAAAGAGAGAGAAATTCTTACAAAATTCGTTCAGGCTCTGTGATGCAACCTGGATTGACCATATCTAGACCCACAGCTGGATGAGACATAAGGGTGGACACTCTCGGGGCTGAGAGGTTTGGTGAGTTTGGGGGAGCAAACGCAGAGCCTTTAAAGTAATACTGCCTGTTACCCATCCCATGGGTCCCAAATCTCCAGGTTCAAGGGCATCTTCCTACATCGAAAACATGCATGAGAAACCCAGAAGGTGGTACACCATGTGATCGGGAAAGCTTTCTAAAACGCACCTCATTTCTCATCTCCTTGTGCTCGGGTTCGCCATTCCAGCCGCTTTACTAGCAATCTCCCTCCTTGGAGAACCAGCACCTTTAACCTCCTGTTCCGTACAGCTTGCAATTTGTCCTGAGGATGAACGGGAAGAGGGGGAGCCAATGAGAGACTAGCTCTAGGTGTTGGGACAGGCACAGGTCACTCTATTTTCCCATCAGGAAGAAGAATTAACCACAGGCTCAGCCTGCCGCCCGGAACCAGAAGAGGGCCTGAGGCAATCCTGCGCTTTTGCGGCCAGCTCCCAAAAAAGCGAGTTGAAAAATGGAGCTCAGGGGCACTGCAATTCACAAACCTGCAGAGTTATAAATGATAACTCTCGTCCACAAATATATTGAGGGAAGGCAACGAAGAGGATTTGAAAGCAAGGCAGAATTGCAGGAAACAGATTTCAGGAGGTCGATTCGAATCGCCTGTAAAGCACATGAAAAGCGGCAAAACGTCGACAATGATGCCCTTGGCCAAAAAGGGCGTATGCGTTTTTTCCTGAATATATTCAGGAAAAAACGCATACGCCCTTTTTGGCCAACCAAGCAACCTGGAAAGGCAAATCAGCGCTACAAAGAAGTCTCGCTGCCCATCGGTCAAAAGGGCCATGCTGAAAAAAGTGTCAAAACCTGAAATGCAGGACAGGCCATGGAGAAATGGGAGCCTTGCTACGCTGATGGGCGGGATGTAAATTGCCAACAGCCACTCTGGAGAAGTGTACGGTGTGTCCTGAAACATCGAAAAAACACAGCTTAGAGCGCATAGGGCACTTCCACTCATGGGCGTATAAATTGGGAAAACTAAAAATCAGCAAGACACAGGCACCCCAAAGTTTAGGGCTGCTCTGTTGACAAGAACCTCCACTTCATGACACCTTAAATATCCCTGGAAAGAGAAAAATGGATAAAGAAGTGGTGGTCCTTATGTACAATGGAATATCACTCAGCCATGAAATCAATGTCATAAGGCTAGTAGCAGCATGATGAGTAGATGTAGGCACGACGATTCTAAGTGAAATAAGTCACACAGAAAAAGACACTTATCATAAGCTATCAGTTATAGAGGGAATGTAAAAACCGCTACACTTGAACGGAATTACAAAACAGAACAGAGTCACACGTTTAGAAGACACACTATGGCTGCTTAACGGGAAAGGTGAGGTGGGGTGATGAATAAAACAAGGGTTTCAAATGAGCTCAGCTACCGTTCCATAAACCCAATATGTAATAGAAAGACCTACTTCTTGCTCAGTGAACTGGACTCAACACCCCCTATTCACCGCACAAGAATATATCTGACTAGTAAGAATCTTAAAACCTATGTATTGATATCTCTCTGGAAGTGAGTCAAGTGGGTGTAAAGCGGCATAAACACAGCCGTGAAAAGCAGCTAAACCCCATTATAAAAATAAATTACTTTTAAAAGCCCGTGAAACAAAGACAGTGAAAGAGAGAGAAATTCTTACAAAATTCGTTCAGGCTCTGTGATGCAACCTGGATTGACCATATCTAGACCCACAGCTGGATGAGACATAAGGGTGGACACTCTCGGGGCTGAGAGGTTTGGTGAGTTTGGGGGAGCAAACGCAGAGCCTTTAAAGTAATACTGCCTGTTACCCATCCCATGGGTCCCAAATCTCCAGGTTCAAGGGCATCTTCCTACATCGAAAACATGCATGAGAAACCCAGAAGGTGGTACACCATGTGATCGGGAAAGCTTTCTAAAACGCACCTCATTTCTCAACTCCTTGTGCTCGGGTTCGCCATTCCAGCCGCTTTACTAGCAATCTCCCTCCTTGGAGAACCAGCACCTTTAACCTCCTGTTCCGTACAGCTTGCAATTTGTCCTGAGGATGAACGGGAAGAGGGGGAGCCAATGAGAGAGTAGCTCTAGGTGTTGGGACAGGCACAGGTCACTCTATTTTCCCATCAGGAAGAAGAATTAACCACAGGCTCAGCCTGCCGCCCGGAACCAGAAGAGGGCCTGAGGCAATCCTGCGCTTTTGCGGCCAGCTCCCAAAAAAGCGAGTTGAAAAATGGAGCTCAGGGGCACTGCAATTCACAAACCTGCAGAGTTATAAATGATAACTCTCGTCCACAAATATATTGAGGGAAGGCAACGAAGAGGATTTGAAAGCAAGGCAGAATTGCAGGAAACAGATTTCAGGAGGTCGATTCGAATCGCCTGTAAAGCACATGAAAAGCGGCAAAACGTCGACAATGATGCCCTTGGCCAAAAAGGGCGTATGCGTTTTTTCCTGAATATATTCAGGAAAAAACGCATACGCCCTTTTTGGCCAACCAAGCAACCTGGAAAGGCAAATCAGCGCTACAAAGAAGTCTCGCTGCCCATCGGTCAAAAGGGCCATGCTGAAAAAAGTGTCAAAACCTGAAATGCAGGACAGGCCATGGAGAAATGGGAGCCTTGCTACGCTGATGGGCGGGATGTAAATTGCCAGCAGCCACTCTGGAGAAGTGTACGGTGTGTCCTGAAACATCGAAAAAACACAGCTTAGAGCGCATAGGGCACTTCCACTCATGGGCGTATAAATTGGGAAAACTAAAAATCAGCAAGACACAGGCACCCCAAAGTTTAGGGCTGCTCTGTTGACAAGAACCTCCACTTCATGACACCTTAAATATCCCTGGAAAGAGAAAAATGGATAAAGAAGTGGTGGTCCTTATGTACAATGGAATATCACTCAGCCATGAAATCAATGTCATAAGGCTAGTAGCAGCATGATGAGTAGATGTAGGCACGACGATTCTAAGTGAAATAAGTCACACAGAAAAAGACACTTATCATAAGCTATCAGTTATAGAGGGAATGTAAAAACCGCTACACTTGAACTGAATTACAAAACAGAACAGAGTCACACGTTTAGAAGACACACTATGGCTGCTTAACGGGAAAGGTGAGGTGGGGTGATGAATAAAACAAGGGTTTCAAGTGAGCTCAGCTACCGTTCCATAAACCCAATATGTAATAGAAAGACCTACTCCTTGCTCAGTGAACTGGACTCAACACCCCCTATTCACCGCACAAGAATATATCTGACTAGTAAGAATCTTAAAACCTATGTATTGATATCTCTCTGGAAGTGAGTCAAGTGGGTGTAAAGTGGCATAAACACAGCCGTGAAAAGCAGCTAAACCCCATTATAAAAATAAATTACTTTTAAAAGCCCGTGAAACAAAGACAGTGAAAGAGAGAGAAATTCTTACAAAATTCGTTCAGGCTCTGTGATGCAACCTGGATTGACCATATCTAGACCCACAGCTGGATGAGACATAAGGGTGGACACTCTCGGGGCTGAGAGGTTTGGTGAGTTTGGGGGAGCAAACGCAGAGCCTTTAAAGTAATACTGCCTGTTACCCATCCCATGGGTCCCAAATCTCCAGGTTCAAGGGCATCTTCCTACATCGAAAACATGCATGAGAAACCCAGAAGGTGGTACACCATGTGATCGGGAAAGCTTTCTAAAACGCACCTCATTTCTCAACTCCTTGTGCTCGGGTTCGCCATTCCAGCCGCTTTACTAGCAATCTCCCTCCTTGGAGAACCAGCACCTTTAACCTCCTGTTCCGTACAGCTTGCAATTTGTCCTGAGGATGAACGGGAAGAGGGGGAGCCAATGAGAGACTAGCTCTAGGTGTTGGGACAGGCACAGGTCACTCTATTTTCCCATCAGGAAGAAGAATTAACCACAGGCTCAGCCTGCCGCCTGGAACCAGAAGAGGGCCTGAGGCAATCCTGCGCTTTTGCGGCCAGCTCCCAAAAAAGCGAGTTGAAAAATGGAGCTCAGGGGCACTGCAATTCACAAACCTGCAGAGTTATAAATGATAACTCTCGTCCACAAATATATTGAGGGAAGGCAACGAAGAGGATTTGAAAGCAAGGCAGAATTGCAGGAAACAGATTTCAGGAGGTCGATTCGAATCGCCTGTAAAGCACATGAAAAGCGGCAAAACGTCGACAATGATGCCCTTGGCCAAAAAGGGCGTATGCGTTTTTTCCTGAATATATTCAGGAAAAAACGCATACGCCCTTTTTGGCCAACCAAGCAACCTGGAAAGGCAAATCAGCGCTACAAAGAAGTCTCGCTGCCCATCGGTCAAAAGGGCCATGCTGAAAAAAGTGTCAAAACCTGAAATGCAGGACAGGCCATGGAGAAATGGGAGCCTTGCTACGCTGATGGGCGGGATGTAAATTGCCAGCAGCCACTCTGGAGAAGTGTACGGTGTGTCCTGAAACATCGAAAAAACACAGCTTAGAGCGCATAGGGCACTTCCACTCATGGGCGTATAAATTGGGAAAACTAAAAATCAGCAAGACACAGGCACCCCAAAGTTTAGGGCTGCTCTGTTGACAAGAACCTCCACTTCATGACACCTTAAATATCCCTGGAAAGAGAAAAATGGATAAAGAAGTGGTGGTCCTTATGTACAATGGAATATCACTCAGCCATGAAATCAATGTCATAAGGCTAGTAGCAGCATGATGAGTAGATGTAGGCACGACGATTCTAAGTGAAATAAGTCACACAGAAAAAGACACTTATCATAAGCTATCAGTTATAGAGGGAATGTAAAAACCGCTACACTTGAACTGAATTACAAAACAGAACAGAGTCACACGTTTAGAAGACACACTATGGCTGCTTAACGGGAAAGGTGAGGTGGGGTGATGAATAAAACAAGGGTTTCAAATGAGCTCAGCTACCGTTCCATAAACCCAATATGTAATAGAAAGACCTACTCCTTGCTCAGTGAACTGGACTCAACACCCCCTATTCACCGCACAAGAATATATCTGACTAGTAAGAATCTTAAAACCTATGTATTGATATCTCTCTGGAAGTGAGTCAAGTGGGTGTAAAGCGGCATAAACACAGCCGTGAAAAGCAGCTAAACCCCATTATAAAAATAAATTACTTTTAAAAGCCCGTGAAACAAAGACAGTGAAAGAGAGAGAAATTCTTACAAAATTCGTTCAGGGGCTGTGATGCAACCTGGATTGACCATATCTAGACCCACAGCTGGATGAGACATAAGGGTGGACACTCTCGGGGCTGAGAGGTTTGGTGAGTTTGGGGGAGCAAACGCAGAGCCTTTAATGTAATACTGCCTGTTACCCATCCCATGGGTCCCAAATCTCCAGGTTCAAGGGCATCTTCCTACATCGAAAACATGCATGAGAAACCCAGAAGGTGGTACACCATGTGATCGGGAAAGCTTTCTAAAACGCACCTCATTTCTCAACTCCTTGTGCTCGGGTTCGCCATTCCAGCCGCTTTACTAGCAATCTCCCTCCTTGGAGAACCAGCACCTTTAACCTCCTGTTCTGTACAGCTTGCAATTTGTCCTGAGGATGAACGGGAAGAGGGGGAGCCAATGAGAGAGTAGCTCTAGGTGTTGGGACAGGCACAGGTCACTCTATTTTCCCATCAGGAAGAAGAATTAACCACAGGCTCAGCCTGCCGCCCGGAACCAGAAGAGGGCCTGAGGCAATCCTGCGCTTTTGCGGCCAGCTCCCAAAAAAGCGAGTTGAAAAATGGAGCTCAGGGGCACTGCAATTCACAAACCTGCAGAGTTATAAATGATAACACTCGTCCACAAATATATTGAGGGAAGGCAACGAAGAGGATTTGAAAGCAAGGCAGAATTGCAGGAAACAGATTTCAGGAGGTCGATTCGAATCGCCTGTAAAGCACATGAAAAGCGGCAAAACGTCGACAATGATGCCCTTGGCCAAAAAGGGCGTATGCGTTTTTTCCTGAATATATTCAGGAAAAAACGCATACGCCCTTTTTGGCCAACCAAGCAACCTGGAAAGGCAAATCAGCGCTACAAAGAAGTCTCGCTGCCCATCGGTCAAAAGGGCCATGCTGAAAAAAGTGTCAAAACCTGAAATGCAGGACAGGCCATGGAGAAATGGGAGCCTTGCTACGCTGATGGGCGGGATGTAAATTGCCAACAGCCACTCTGGAGAAGTGTACGGTGTGTCCTGAAACATCGAAAAAACACAGCTTAGAGCGCATAGGGCACTTCCACTCATGGGCGTATAAATTGGGAAAACTAAAAATCAGCAAGACACAGGCACCCCAAAGTTTAGGGCTGCTCTGTTGACAAGAACCTCCACTTCATGACACCTTAAATATCCCTGGAAAGAGAAAAATGGATAAAGAAGTGGTGGTCCTTATGTACAATGGAATATCACTCAGCCATGAAATCAATGTCATAAGGCTAGTAGCAGCATGATGAGTAGATGTAGGCACGACGATTCTAAGTGAAATAAGTCACACAGAAAAAGACACTTATCATAAGCTATCAGTTATAGAGGGAATGTAAAAACCGCTACACTTGAACTGAATTACAAAACAGAACAGAGTCACACGTTTAGAAGACACACTATGGCTGCTTAACGGGAAAGGTGAGGTGGGGTGATGAATAAAACAAGGGTTTCAAATGAGCTCAGCTACCGTTCCATAAACCCAATATGTAATAGAAAGACCTACTCCTTGCTCAGTGAACTGGACTCAACACCCCCTATTCACCGCACAAGAATATATCTGACTAGTAAGAATCTTAAAACCTATGTATTGATATCTCTCTGGAAGTGAGTCAAGTGGGTGTAAAGCGGCATAAACACAGCCGTGAAAAGCAGCTAAACCCCATTATAAAAATAAATTACTTTTAAAAGCCCGTGAAACAAAGACAGTGAAAGAGAGAGAAATTCTTACAAAATTCGTTCAGGGGCTGTGATGCAACCTGGATTGACCATATCTAGACCCACAGCTGGATGAGACATAAGGGTGGACACTCTCGGGGCTGAGAGGTTTGGTGAGTTTGGGGGAGCAAACGCAGAGCCTTTAAAGTAATACTGCCTGTTACCCATCCCATGGGTCCCAAATCTCCAGGTTCAAGGGCATCTTCCTACATCGAAAACATGCATGAGAAACCCAGAAGGTGGTACACCATGTGATCGGGAAAGCTTTCTAAAACGCACCTCATTTCTCAACTCCTTGTGCTCGGGTTCGCCATTCCAGCCGCTTTACTAGCAATCTCCCTCCTTGGAGAACCAGCACCTTTAACCTCCTGTTCCGTACAGCTTGCAATTTGTCCTGAGGATGAACGGGAAGAGGGGGAGCCAATGAGAGACTAGCTCTAGGTGTTGGGACAGGCACAGGTCACTCTATTTTCCCATCAGGAAGAAGAATTAACCACAGGCTCAGCCTGCCGCCCGGAACCAGAAGAGGGCCTGAGGCAATCCTGCGCTTTTGCGGCCAGCTCCCAAAAAAGCGAGTTGAAAAATGGAGCTCAGGGGCACTGCAATTCACAAACCTGCAGAGTTATAAATGATAACTCTCGTCCACAAATATATTGAGGGAAGGCAACGAAGAGGATTTGAAAGCAAGGCAGAATTGCAGGAAACAGATTTCAGGAGGTCGATTCGAATCGCCTGTAAAGCACATGAAAAGCGGCAAAACGTCGACAATGATGCCCTTGGCCAAAAAGGGCGTATGCGTTTTTTCCTGAATATATTCAGGAAAAAACGCATACGCCCTTTTTGGCCAACCAAGCAACCTGGAAAGGCAAATCAGCGCTACAAAGAAGTCTCGCTGCCCATCGGTCAAAAGGGCCATGCTGAAAAAAGTGTCAAAACCTGAAATGCAGGACAGGCCATGGAGAAATGGGAGCCTTGCTACGCTGATGGGCGGGATGTAAATTGCCAGCAGCCACTCTGGAGAAGTGTACGGTGTGTCCTGAAACATCGAAAAAACACAGCTTAGAGCGCATAGGGCACTTCCACTCATGGGCGTATAAATTGGGAAAACTAAAAATCAGCAAGACACAGGCACCCCAAAGTTTAGGGCTGCTCTGTTGACAAGAACCTCCACTTCATGACACCTTAAATATCCCTGGAAAGAGAAAAATGGATAAAGAAGTGGTGGTCCTTATGTACAATGGAATATCACTCAGCCATGAAATCAATGTCATAAGGCTAGTAGCAGCATGATGAGTAGATGTAGGCACGACGATTCTAAGTGAAATAAGTCACACAGAAAAAGACACTTATCATAAGCTATCAGTTATAGAGGGAATGTAAAAACCGCTACACTTGAACTGAATTACAAAACAGAACAGAGTCACACGTTTAGAAGACACACTATGGCTGCTTAACGGGAAAGGTGAGGTGGGGTGATGAATAAAACAAGGGTTTCAAGTGAGCTCAGCTACCGTTCCATAAACCCAATATGTAATAGAAAGACCTACTCCTTGCTCAGTGAACTGGACTCAACACCCCCTATTCACCGCACAAGAATATATCTGACTAGTAAGAATCTTAAAACCTATGTATTGATATCTCTCTGGAAGTGAGTCAAGTGGGTGTAAAGCGGCATAAACACAGCCGTGAAAAGCAGCTAAACCCCATTATAAAAATAAATTACTTTTAAAAGCCCGTGAAACAAAGACAGTGAAAGAGAGAGAAATTCTTACAAAATTCGTTCAGGCTCTGTGATGCAACCTGGATTGACCATATCTAGACCCACAGCTGGATGAGACATAAGGGTGGACACTCTCGGGGCTGAGAGGTTTGGTGAGTTTGGGGGAGCAAACGCAGAGCCTTTAAAGTAATACTGCCTGTTACCCATCCCATGGGTCCCAAATCTCCAGGTTCAAGGGCATCTTCCTACATCGAAAACATGCATGAGAAACCCAGAAGGTGGTACACCATGTGATCGGGAAAGCTTTCTAAAACGCACCTCATTTCTCAACTCCTTGTGCTCGGGTTCGCCATTCCAGCCGCTTTACTAGCAATCTCCCTCCTTGGAGAACCAGCACCTTTAACCTCCTGTTCCGTACAGCTTGCAATTTGTCCTGAGGATGAACGGGAAGAGGGGGAGCCAATGAGAGACTAGCTCTAGGTGTTGGGACAGGCACAGGTCACTCTATTTTCCCATCAGGAAGAAGAATTAACCACAGGCTCAGCCTGCCGCCTGGAACCAGAAGAGGGCCTGAGGCAATCCTGCGCTTTTGCGGCCAGCTCCCAAAAAAGCGAGTTGAAAAATGGAGCTCAGGGGCACTGCAATTCACAAACCTGCAGAGTTATAAATGATAACTCTCGTCCACAAATATATTGAGGGAAGGCAACGAAGAGGATTTGAAAGCAAGGCAGAATTGCAGGAAACAGATTTCAGGAGGTCGATTCGAATCGCCTGTAAAGCACATGAAAAGCGGCAAAACGTCGACAATGATGCCCTTGGCCAAAAAGGGCGTATGCGTTTTTTCCTGAATATATTCAGGAAAAAACGCATACGCCCTTTTTGGCCAACCAAGCAACCTGGAAAGGCAAATCAGCGCTACAAAGAAGTCTCGCTGCCCATCGGTCAAAAGGGCCATGCTGAAAAAAGTGTCAAAACCTGAAATGCAGGACAGGCCATGGAGAAATGGGAGCCTTGCTACGCTGATGGGCGGGATGTAAATTGCCAGCAGCCACTCTGGAGAAGTGTACGGTGTGTCCTGAAACATCGAAAAAACACAGCTTAGAGCGCATAGGGCACTTCCACTCATGGGCGTATAAATTGGGAAAACTAAAAATCAGCAAGACACAGGCACCCCAAAGTTTAGGGCTGCTCTGTTGACAAGAACCTCCACTTCATGACACCTTAAATATCCCTGGAAAGAGAAAAATGGATAAAGAAGTGGTGGTCCTTATGTACAATGGAATATCACTCAGCCATGAAATCAATGTCATAAGGCTAGTAGCAGCATGATGAGTAGATGTAGGCACGACGATTCTAAGTGAAATAAGTCACACAGAAAAAGACACTTATCATAAGCTATCAGTTATAGAGGGAATGTAAAAACCGCTACACTTGAACTGAATTACAAAACAGAACAGAGTCACACGTTTAGAAGACACACTATGGCTGCTTAACGGGAAAGGTGAGGTGGGGTGATGAATAAAACAAGGGTTTCAAATGAGCTCAGCTACCGTTCCATAAACCCAATATGTAATAGAAAGACCTACTCCTTGCTCAGTGAACTGGACTCAACACCCCCTATTCACCGCAGAAGAATATATCTG
Organism: Balaenoptera ricei; assembly: GCF_028023285.1. NCBI lineage: Eukaryota > Metazoa > Chordata > Mammalia > Artiodactyla > Balaenopteridae > Balaenoptera > Balaenoptera ricei. The sequence goes on from NW_026777781.1 coordinate 25,458, forward strand.
ACTAGTAAGAATCTTAAAACCTATGTATTGATATCTCTCTGGAAGTGAGTCAAGTGGGTGTAAAGCGGCATAAACACAGCCGTGAAAAGCAGCTAAACCCCATTATAAAAATAAATTACTTTTAAAAGCCCGTGAAACAAAGACAGTGAAAGAGAGAGAAATTCTTACAAAATTCGTTCAGGGGCTGTGATGCAACCTGGATTGACCATATCTAGACCCACAGCTGGATGAGACATAAGGGTGGACACTCTCGGGGCTGAGAGGTTTGGTGAGTTTGGGGGAGCAAACGCAGAGCCTTTAAAGTAATACTGCCTGTTACCCATCCCATGGGTCCCAAATCTCCAGGTTCAAGGGCATCTTCCTACATCGAAAACATGCATGAGAAACCCAGAAGGTGGTACACCATGTGATCGGGAAAGCTTTCTAAAACGCACCTCATTTCTCAACTCCTTGTGCTCGGGTTCGCCATTCCAGCCGCTTTACTAGCAATCTCCCTCCTTGGAGAACCAGCACCTTTAACCTCCTGTTCCGTACAGCTTGCAATTTGTCCTGAGGATGAACGGGAAGAGGGGGAGCCAATGAGAGAGTAGCTCTAGGTGTTGGGACAGGCACAGGTCACTCTATTTTCCCATCAGGAAGAAGAATTAACCACAGGCTCAGCCTGCCGCCCGGAACCAGAAGAGGGCCTGAGGCAATCCTGCGCTTTTGCGGCCAGCTCCCAAAAAAGCGAGTTGAAAAATGGAGCTCAGGGGCACTGCAATTCACAAACCTGCAGAGTTATAAATGATAACTCTCGTCCACAAATATATTGAGGGAAGGCAACGAAGAGGATTTGAAAGCAAGGCAGAATTGCAGGAAACAGATTTCAGGAGGTCGATTCGAATCGCCTGTAAAGCACATGAAAAGCGGCAAAACGTCGACAATGATGCCCTTGGCCAAAAAGGGCGTATGCGTTTTTTCCTGAATATATTCAGGAAAAAACGCATACGCCCTTTTTGGCCAACCAAGCAACCTGGAAAGGCAAATCAGCGCTACAAAGAAGTCTCGCTGCCCATCGGTCAAAAGGGCCATGCTGAAAAAAGTGTCAAAACCTGAAATGCAGGACAGGCCATGGAGAAATGGGAGCCTTGCTACGCTGATGGGCGGGATGTAAATTGCCAGCAGCCACTCTGGAGAAGTGTACGGTGTGTCCTGAAACATCGAAAAAACACAGCTTAGAGCGCATAGGGCACTTCCACTCATGGGCGTATAAATTGGGAAAACTAAAAATCAGCAAGACACAGACACCCCAAAGTTTAGGGCTGCTCTGTTGACAAGAACCTCCACTTCATGACACCTTAAATATCCCTGGAAAGAGAAAAATGGATAAAGAAGTGGTGGTCCTTATGTACAATGGAATATCACTCAGCCATGAAATCAATGTCATAAGGCTAGTAGCAGCATGATGAGTAGATGTAGGCACGACGATTCTAAGTGAAATAAGTCACACAGAAAAAGACACTTATCATAAGCTATCAGTTATAGAGGGAATGTAAAAACCGCTACACTTGAACTGAATTACAAAACAGAACAGAGTCACACGTTTAGAAGACACACTATGGCTGCTTAACGGGAAAGGTGAGGTGGGGTGATGAATAAAACAAGGGTTTCAAGTGAGCTCAGCTACCGTTCCATAAACCCAATATGTAATAGAAAGACCTACTCCTTGCTCAGTGAACTGGACTCAACACCCCCTATTCACCGCACAAGAATATATCTGACTAGTAAGAATCTTAAAACCTATGTATTGATATCTCTCTGGAAGTGAGTCAAGTGGGTGTAAAGCGGCATAAACACAGCCGTGAAAAGCAGCTAAACCCCATTATAAAAATAAATTACTTTTAAAAGCCCGTGAAACAAAGACAGTGAAAGAGAGAGAAATTCTTACAAAATTCGTTCAGGCTCTGTGATGCAACCTGGATTGACCATATCTAGACCCACAGCTGGATGAGACATAAGGGTGGACACTCTCGGGGCTGAGAGGTTTGGTGAGTTTGGGGGAGCAAACGCAGAGCCTTTAAAGTAATACTGCCTGTTACCCATCCCATGGGTCCCAAATCTCCAGGTTCAAGGGCATCTTCCTACATCGAAAACATGCATGAGAAACCCAGAAGGTGGTACACCATGTGATCGGGAAAGCTTTCTAAAACGCACCTCATTTCTCAACTCCTTGTGCTCGGGTTCGCCATTCCAGCCGCTTTACTAGCAATCTCCCTCCTTGGAGAACCAGCACCTTTAACCTCCTGTTCCGTACAGCTTGCAATTTGTCCTGAGGATGAACGGGAAGAGGGGGAGCCAATGAGAGACTAGCTCTAGGTGTTGGGACAGGCACAGGTCACTCTATTTTCCCATCAGGAAGAAGAATTAACCACAGGCTCAGCCTGCCGCCCGGAACCAGAAGAGGGCCTGAGGCAATCCTGCGCTTTTGCGGCCAGCTCCCAAAAAAGCGAGTTGAAAAATGGAGCTCAGGGGCACTGCAATTCACAAACCTGCAGAGTTATAAATGATAACTCTCGTCCACAAATATATTGAGGGAAGGCAACGAAGAGGATTTGAAAGCAAGGCAGAATTGCAGGAAACAGATTTCAGGAGGTCGATTCGAATCGCCTGTAAAGCACATGAAAAGCGGCAAAACGTCGACAATGATGCCCTTGGCCAAAAAGGGCGTATGCGTTTTTTCCTGAATATATTCAGGAAAAAACGCATACGCCCTTTTTGGCCAACCAAGCAACCTGGAAAGGCAAATCAGCGCTACAAAGAAGTCTCGCTGCCCATCGGTCAAAAGGGCCATGCTGAAAAAAGTGTCAAAACCTGAAATGCAGGACAGGCCATGGAGAAATGGGAGCCTTGCTACGCTGATGGGCGGGATGTAAATTGCCAGCAGCCACTCTGGAGAAGTGTACGGTGTGTCCTGAAACATCGAAAAAACACAGCTTAGAGCGCATAGGGCACTTCCACTCATGGGCGTATAAATTGGGAAAACTAAAAATCAGCAAGACACAGACACCCCAAAGTTTAGGGCTGCTCTGTTGACAAGAACCTCCACTTCATGACACCTTAAATATCCCTGGAAAGAGAAAAATGGATAAAGAAGTGGTGGTCCTTATGTACAATGGAATATCACTCAGCCATGAAATCAATGTCATAAGGCTAGTAGCAGCATGATGAGTAGATGTAGGCACGACGATTCTAAGTGAAATAAGTCACACAGAAAAAGACACTTATCATAAGCTATCAGTTATAGAGGGAATGTAAAAACCGCTACACTTGAACTGAATTACAAAACAGAACAGAGTCACACGTTTAGAAGACACACTATGGCTGCTTAACGGGAAAGGTGAGGTGGGGTGATGAATAAAACAAGGGTTTCAAGTGAGCTCAGCTACCGTTCCATAAACCCAATATGTAATAGAAAGACCTACTCCTTGCTCAGTGAACTGGACTCAACACCCCCTATTCACCGCACAAGAATATATCTGACTAGTAAGAATCTTAAAACCTATGTATTGATATCTCTCTGGAAGTGAGTCAAGTGGGTGTAAAGCGGCATAAACACAGCCGTGAAAAGCAGCTAAACCCCATTATAAAAATAAATTACTTTTAAAAGCCCGTGAAACAAAGACAGTGAAAGAGAGAGAAATTCTTACAAAATTCGTTCAGGCTCTGTGATGCAACCTGGATTGACCATATCTAGACCCACAGCTGGATGAGACATAAGGGTGGACACTCTCGGGGCTGAGAGGTTTGGTGAGTTTGGGGGAGCAAACGCAGAGCCTTTAAAGTAATACTGCCTGTTACCCATCCCATGGGTCCCAAATCTCCAGGTTCAAGGGCATCTTCCTACATCGAAAACATGCATGAGAAACCCAGAAGGTGGTACACCATGTGATCGGGAAAGCTTTCTAAAACGCACCTCATTTCTCAACTCCTTGTGCTCGGGTTCGCCATTCCAGCCGCTTTACTAGCAATCTCCCTCCTTGGAGAACCAGCACCTTTAACCTCCTGTTCCGTACAGCTTGCAATTTGTCCTGAGGATGAACGGGAAGAGGGGGAGCCAATGAGAGACTAGCTCTAGGTGTTGGGACAGGCACAGGTCACTCTATTTTCCCATCAGGAAGAAGAATTAACCACAGGCTCAGCCTGCCGCCCGGAACCAGAAGAGGGCCTGAGGCAATCCTGCGCTTTTGCGGCCAGCTCCCAAAAAAGCGAGTTGAAAAATGGAGCTCAGGGGCACTGCAATTCACAAACCTGCAGAGTTATAAATGATAACTCTCGTCCACAAATATATTGAGGGAAGGCAACGAAGAGGATTTGAAAGCAAGGCAGAATTGCAGGAAACAGATTTCAGGAGGTCGATTCGAATCGCCTGTAAAGCACATGAAAAGCGGCAAAACGTCGACAATGATGCCCTTGGCCAAAAAGGGCGTATGCGTTTTTTCCTGAATATATTCAGGAAAAAACGCATACGCCCTTTTTGGCCAACCAAGCAACCTGGAAAGGCAAATCAGCGCTACAAAGAAGTCTCGCTGCCCATCGGTCAAAAGGGCCATGCTGAAAAAAGTGTCAAAACCAGAAATGCAGGACAGGCCATGGAAAAATGGGAGCCTTGCTACGCTGATGGGCGGGATGTAAATTGCCAACAGCCACTCTGGAGAAGTGTACGGTGTGTCCTGAAACATCGAAAAAACACAGCTTAGAGCACATAGGGCACTTCCACTCATGGGCGTATAAATTGGGAAAACTAAAAATCAGCAAGACACAGGCACCCCAAAGTTTAGGGCTGCTCTGTTGACAAGAACCTCCACTTCATGACACCTTAAATATCCCTGGAAAGAGAAAAATGGATAAAGAAGTGGTGGTCCTTATGTACAATGGAATATCACTCAGCCATGAAATCAATGTCATAAGGCTAGTAGCAGCATGATGAGTAGATGTAGGCACTACGATTCTAAGTGAAATAAGTCACACAGAAAAAGACACTTATCATAAGCTATCAGTTATAGAGGGAATGTAAAAACCGCTACACTTGAACTGAATTACAAAACAGAACAGAGTCACACGTTTAGAAGACACACTATGGCTGCTTAACGGGAAAGGTGAGGTGGGGTGATGAATAAAACAAGGGTTTCAAATGAGCTCAGCTACCGTTCCATAAACCCAATATGTAATAGAAAGACCTACTCCTTGCTCAGTGAACTGGACTCAACACCCCCTATTCACCGCACAAGAATATATCTGACTAGTAAGAATCTTAAAACCTATGTATTGATATCTCTCTGGAAGTGAGTCAAGTGGGTGTAAAGCGGCATAAACACAGCCGTGAAAAGCAGCTAAACCCCATTATAAAAATAAATTACTTTTAAAAGCCCGTGAAACAAAGACAGTGAAAGAGAGAGAAATTCTTACAAAATTCGTTCAGGCTCTGTGATGCAACCTGGATTGACCATATCTAGACCCACAGCTGGATGAGACATAAGGGTGGACACTCTCGGGGCTGAGAGGTTTGGTGAGTTTGGGGGAGCAAACGCAGAGCCTTTAAAGTAATACTGCCTGTTACCCATCCCATGGGTCCCAAATCTCCAGGTTCAAGGGCATCTTCCTACATCGAAAACATGCATGAGAAACCCAGAAGGTGGTACACCATGTGATCGGGAAAGCTTTCTAAAACGCACCTCATTTCTCAACTCCTTGTGCTCGGGTTCGCCATTCCAGCCGCTTTACTAGCAATCTCCCTCCTTGGAGAACCAGCACCTTTAACCTCCTGTTCCGTACAGCTTGCAATTTGTCCTGAGGATGAACGGGAAGAGGGGGAGACAATGAGAGACTAGCTCTAGGTGTTGGGACAGGTACAGGTCACTCTATTTTCCCATCAGGAAGAAGAATTAACCACAGGCTCAGCCTGCCGCCCGGAACCAGAAGAGGGCCTGAGGCAATCCTGCGCTTTTGCGGCCAGCTCCCAAAAAAGCGAGTTGAAAAATGGAGCTCAGGGGCACTGCAATTCACAAACCTGCAGAGTTATAAATGATAACTCTCGTCCACAAATATATTGAGGGAAGGCAACGAAGAGGATTTGAAAGCAAGGCAGAATTGCAGGAAACAGATTTCAGGAGGTCGATTCGAATCGCCTGTAAAGCACATGAAAAGCGGCAAAACGTCGACAATGATGCCCTTGGCCAAAAAGGGCGTATGCGTTTTTTCCTGAATATATTCAGGAAAAAACGCATACGCCCTTTTTGGCCAACCAAGCAACCTGGAAAGGCAAATCAGCGCTACAAAGAAGTCTCGCTGCCCATCGGTCAAAAGGGCCATGCTGAAAAAAGTGTCAAAACCTGAAATGCAGGACAGGCCATGGAGAAATGGGAGCCTTGCTACGCTGATGGGCGGGATGTAAATTGCCAGCAGCCACTCTGGAGAAGTGTACGGTGTGTCCTGAAACATCGAAAAAACACAGCTTAGAGCGCATAGGGCACTTCCACTCATGGGCGTATAAATTGGGAAAACTAAAAATCAGCAAGACACAGGCACCCCAAAGTTTAGGGCTGCTCTGTTGACAAGAACCTCCACTTCATGACACCTTAAATATCCCTGGAAAGAGAAAAATGGATAAAGAAGTGGTGGTCCTTATGTACAATGGAATATCACTCAGCCATGAAATCAATGTCATAAGGCTAGTAGCAGCATGATGAGTAGATGTAGGCACTACGATTCTAAGTGAAATAAGTCACACAGAAAAAGACACTTATCATAAGCTATCAGTTATAGAGGGAATGTAAAAACCGCTACACTTGAACTGAATTACAAAACAGAACAGAGTCACACGTTTAGAAGACACACTATGGCTGCTTAACGGGAAAGGTGAGGTGGGGTGATGAATAAAACAAGGGTTTCAAATGAGCTCAGCTACCGTTCCATAAACCCAATATGTAATAGAAAGACCTACTCCTTGCTCAGTGAACTGGACTCAACACCCCCTATTCACCGCACAAGAATATATCTGACTAGTAAGAATCTTAAAACCTATGTATTGATATCTCTCTGGAAGTGAGTCAAGTGGGTGTAAAGCGGCATAAACACAGCCGTGAAAAGCAGCTAAACCCCATTATAAAAATAAATTACTTTTAAAAGCCCGTGAAACAAAGACAGTGAAAGAGAGAGAAATTCTTACAAAATTCGTTCAGGCTCTGTGATGCAACCTGGATTGACCATATCTAGACCCACAGCTGGATGAGACATAAGGGTGGACACTCTCGGGGCTGAGAGGTTTGGTGAGTTTGGGGGAGCAAACGCAGAGCCTTTAAAGTAATACTGCCTGTTACCCATCCCATGGGTCCCAAATCTCCAGGTTCAAGGGCATCTTCCTACATCGAAAACATGCATGAGAAACCCAGAAGGTGGTACACCATGTGATCGGGAAAGCTTTCTAAAACGCACCTCATTTCTCAACTCCTTGTGCTCGGGTTCGCCATTCCAGCCGCTTTACTAGCAATCTCCCTCCTTGGAGAACCAGCACCTTTAACCTCCTGTTCCGTACAGCTTGCAATTTGTCCTGAGGATGAACGGGAAGAGGGGGAGCCAATGAGAGACTAGCTCTAGGTGTTGGGACAGGCACAGGTCACTCTATTTTCCCATCAGGAAGAAGAATTAACCACAGGCTCAGCCTGCCGCCCGGAACCAGAAGAGGGCCTGAGGCAATCCTGCGCTTTTGCGGCCAGCTCCCAAAAAAGCGAGTTGAAAAATGGAGCTCAGGGGCACTGCAATTCACAAACCTGCAGAGTTATAAATGATAACTCTCGTCCACAAATATATTGAGGGAAGGCAACGAAGAGGATTTGAAAGCAAGGCAGAATTGCAGGAAACAGATTTCAGGAGGTCGATTCGAATCGCCTGTAAAGCACATGAAAAGCGGCAAAACGTCGACAATGATGCCCTTGGCCAAAAAGGGCGTATGCGTTTTTTCCTGAATATATTCAGGAAAAAACGCATACGCCCTTTTTGGCCAACCAAGCAACCTGGAAAGGCAAATCAGCGCTACAAAGAAGTCTCGCTGCCCATCGGTCAAAAGGGCCATGCTGAAAAAAGTGTCAAAACCAGAAATGCAGGACAGGCCATGGAAAAATGGGAGCCTTGCTACGCTGATGGGCGGGATGTAAATTGCCAACAGCCACTCTGGAGAAGTGTACGGTGTGTCCTGAAACATCGAAAAAACACAGCTTAGAGCACATAGGGCACTTCCACTCATGGGCGTATAAATTGGGAAAACTAAAAATCAGCAAGACACAGGCACCCCAAAGTTTAGGGCTGCTCTGTTGACAAGAACCTCCACTTCATGACACCTTAAATATCCCTGGAAAGAGAAAAATGGATAAAGAAGTGGTGGTCCTTATGTACAATGGAATATCACTCAGCCATGAAATCAATGTCATAAGGCTAGTAGCAGCATGATGAGTAGATGTAGGCACTACGATTCTAAGTGAAATAAGTCACACAGAAAAAGACACTTATCATAAGCTATCAGTTATAGAGGGAATGTAAAAACCGCTACACTTGAACTGAATTACAAAACAGAACAGAGTCACACGTTTAGAAGACACACTATGGCTGCTTAACGGGAAAGGTGAGGTGGGGTGATGAATAAAACAAGGGTTTCAAATGAGCTCAGCTACCGTTCCATAAACCCAATATGTAATAGAAAGACCTACTCCTTGCTCAGTGAACTGGACTCAACACCCCCTATTCACCGCACAAGAATATATCTGACTAGTAAGAATCTTAAAACCTATGTATTGATATCTCTCTGGAAGTGAGTCAAGTGGGTGTAAAGCGGCATAAACACAGCCGTGAAAAGCAGCTAAACCCCATTATAAAAATAAATTACTTTTAAAAGCCCGTGAAACAAAGACAGTGAAAGAGAGAGAAATTCTTACAAAATTCGTTCAGGCTCTGTGATGCAACCTGGATTGACCATATCTAGACCCACAGCTGGATGAGACATAAGGGTGGACACTCTCGGGGCTGAGAGGTTTGGTGAGTTTGGGGGAGCAAACGCAGAGCCTTTAAAGTAATACTGCCTGTTACCCATCCCATGGGTCCCAAATCTCCAGGTTCAAGGGCATCTTCCTACATCGAAAACATGCATGAGAAACCCAGAAGGTGGTACACCATGTGATCGGGAAAGCTTTCTAAAACGCACCTCATTTCTCAACTCCTTGTGCTCGGGTTCGCCATTCCAGCCGCTTTACTAGCAATCTCCCTCCTTGGAGAACCAGCACCTTTAACCTCCTGTTCCGTACAGCTTGCAATTTGTCCTGAGGATGAACGGGAAGAGGGGGAGACAATGAGAGACTAGCTCTAGGTGTTGGGACAGGTACAGGTCACTCTATTTTCCCATCAGGAAGAAGAATTAACCACAGGCTCAGCCTGCCGCCCGGAACCAGAAGAGGGCCTGAGGCAATCCTGCGCTTTTGCGGCCAGCTCCCAAAAAAGCGAGTTGAAAAATGGAGCTCAGGGGCACTGCAATTCACAAACCTGCAGAGTTATAAATGATAACTCTCGTCCACAAATATATTGAGGGAAGGCAACGAAGAGGATTTGAAAGCAAGGCAGAATTGCAGGAAACAGATTTCAGGAGGTCGATTCGAATCGCCTGTAAAGCACATGAAAAGCGGCAAAACGTCGACAATGATGCCCTTGGCCAAAAAGGGCGTATGCGTTTTTTCCTGAATATATTCAGGAAAAAACGCATACGCCCTTTTTGGCCAACCAAGCAACCTGGAAAGGCAAATCAGCGCTACAAAGAAGTCTCGCTGCCCATCGGTCAAAAGGGCCATGCTGAAAAAAGTGTCAAAACCTGAAATGCAGGACAGGCCATGGAGAAATGGGAGCCTTGCTACGCTGATGGGCGGGATGTAAATTGCCAGCAGCCACTCTGGAGAAGTGTACGGTGTGTCCTGAAACATCGAAAAAACACAGCTTAGAGCGCATAGGGCACTTCCACTCATGGGCGTATAAATTGGGAAAACTAAAAATCAGCAAGACACAGGCACCCCAAAGTTTAGGGCTGCTCTGTTGACAAGAACCTCCACTTCATGACACCTTAAATATCCCTGGAAAGAGAAAAATGGATAAAGAAGTGGTGGTCCTTATGTACAATGGAATATCACTCAGCCATGAAATCAATGTCATAAGGCTAGTAGCAGCATGATGAGTAGATGTAGGCACTACGATTCTAAGTGAAATAAGTCACACAGAAAAAGACACTTATCATAAGCTATCAGTTATAGAGGGAATGTAAAAACCGCTACACTTGAACTGAATTACAAAACAGAACAGAGTCACACGTTTAGAAGACACACTATGGCTGCTTAACGGGAAAGGTGAGGTGGGGTGATGAATAAAACAAGGGTTTCAAATGAGCTCAGCTACCGTTCCATAAACCCAATATGTAATAGAAAGACCTACTCCTTGCTCAGTGAACTGGACTCAACACCCCCTATTCACCGCACAAGAATATATCTGACTAGTAAGAATCTTAAAACCTATGTATTGATATCTCTCTGGAAGTGAGTCAAGTGGGTGTAAAGCGGCATAAACACAGCCGTGAAAAGCAGCTAAACCCCATTATAAAAATAAATTACTTTTAAAAGCCCGTGAAACAAAGACAGTGAAAGAGAGAGAAATTCTTACAAAATTCGTTCAGGGGCTGTGATGCAACCTGGATTGACCATATCTAGACCCACAGCTGGATGAGACATAAGGGTGGACACTCTCGGGGCTGAGAGGTTTGGTGAGTTTGGGGGAGCAAACGCAGAGCCTTTAAAGTAATACTGCCTGTTACCCATCCCATGGGTCCCAAATCTCCAGGTTCAAGGGCATCTTCCTACATCGAAAACATGCATGAGAAACCCAGAAGGTGGTACACCATGTGATCGGGAAAGCTTTCTAAAACGCACCTCATTTCTCAACTCCTTGTGCTCGGGTTCGCCATTCCAGCCGCTTTACTAGCAATCTCCCTCCTTGGAGAACCAGCACCTTTAACCTCCTGTTCCGTACAGCTTGCAATTTGTCCTGAGGATGAACGGGAAGAGGGGGAGCCAATGAGAGAGTAGCTCTAGGTGTTGGGACAGGCACAGGTCACTCTATTTTCCCATCAGGAAGAAGAATTAACCACAGGCTCAGCCTGCCGCCCGGAACCAGAAGAGGGCCTGAGGCAATCCTGCGCTTTTGCGGCCAGCTCCCAAAAAAGCGAGTTGAAAAATGGAGCTCAGGGGCACTGCAATTCACAAACCTGCAGAGTTATAAATGATAACTCTCGTCCACAAATATATTGAGGGAAGGCAACGAAGAGGATTTGAAAGCAAGGCAGAATTGCAGGAAACAGATTTCAGGAGGTCGATTCGAATCGCCTGTAAAGCACATGAAAAGCGGCAAAACGTCGACAATGATGCCCTTGGCCAAAAAGGGCGTATGCGTTTTTTCCTGAATATATTCAGGAAAAAACGCATACGCCCTTTTTGGCCAACCAAGCAACCTGGAAAGGCAAATCAGCGCTACAAAGAAGTCTCGCTGCCCATCGGTCAAAAGGGCCATGCTGAAAAAAGTGTCAAAACCTGAAATGCAGGACAGGCCATGGAGAAATGGGAGCCTTGCTACGCTGATGGGCGGGATGTAAATTGCCAACAGCCACTCTGGAGAAGTGTACGGTGTGTCCTGAAACATCGAAAAAACACAGCTTAGAGCGCATAGGGCACTTCCACTCATGGGCGTATAAATTGGGAAAACTAAAAATCAGCAAGACACAGGCACCCCAAAGTTTAGGGCTGCTCTGTTGACAAGAACCTCCACTTCATGACACCTTAAATATCCCTGGAAAGAGAAAAATGGATAAAGAAGTGGTGGTCCTTATGTACAATGGAATATCACTCAGCCATGAAATCAATGTCATAAGGCTAGTAGCAGCATGATGAGTAGATGTAGGCACGACGATTCTAAGTGAAATAAGTCACACAGAAAAAGACACTTATCATAAGCTATCAGTTATAGAGGGAATGTAAAAACCGCTACACTTGAACTGAATTACAAAACAGAACAGAGTCACACGTTTAGAAGACACACTATGGCTGCTTAACGGGAAAGGTGAGGTGGGGTGATGAATAAAACAAGGGTTTCAAATGAGCTCAGCTACCGTTCCATAAACCCAATATGTAATAGAAAGACCTACTCCTTGCTCAGTGAACTGGACTCAACACCCCCTATTCACCGCACAAGAATATATCTGACTAGTAAGAATCTTAAAACCTATGTATTGATATCTCTCTGGAAGTGAGTCAAGTGGGTGTAAAGCGGCATAAACACAGCCGTGAAAAGCAGCTAAACCCCATTATAAAAATAAATTACTTTTAAAAGCCCGTGAAACAAAGACAGTGAAAGAGAGAGAAATTCTTACAAAATTCGTTCAGGGGCTGTGATGCAACCTGGATTGACCATATCTAGACCCACAGCTGGATGAGACATAAGGGTGGACACTCTAGGGGCTGAGAGCTTTGGTGAGGTTGGGGGAGCAAACGCAGAGCCTTTAAAGTAATACTGCCTGTTACCCATCCCATGGGTCCCAAATCTCCAGGTTCAAGGGCATCTTCCTACATCGAAAACATGCATGAGAAACCCAGAAGGTGGTACACCATGTGATCGGGAAAGCTTTCTAAAACGCACCTCATTTCTCAACTCCTTGTGCTCGGGTTCGCCATTCCAGCCGCTTTACTAGCAATCTCCCTCCTTGGAGAACCAGCACCTTTAACCTCCTGTTCCGTACAGCTTGCAATTTGTCCTGAGGATGAACGGGAAGAGGGGGAGCCAATGAGAGACTAGCTCTAGGTGTTGGGACAGGCACAGGTCACTCTATTTTCCCATCAGGAAGAAGAATTAACCACAGGCTCAGCCTGCCGCCCGGAACCAGAAGAGAGCCTGAGGCAATCCTGCGCTTTTGCGGCCAGCTCCCAAAAAAGCGAGTTGAAAAATGGAGCTCAGGGGCACTGCAATTCACAAACCTGCAGAGTTATAAATGATAACTCTCGTCCACAAATATATTGAGGGAAGGCAACGAAGAGGATTTGAAAGCAAGGCAGAATTGCAGGAAACAGATTTCAGGAGGTCGATTCGAATCGCCTGTAAAGCACATGAAAAGCGGCAAAACGTCGACAATGATGCCCTTGGCCAAAAAGGGCGTATGCGTTTTTTCCTGAATATATTCAGGAAAAAACGCATACGCCCTTTTTGGCCAACCAAGCAACCTGGAAAGGCAAATCAGCGCTACAAAGAAGTCTCGCTGCCCATCGGTCAAAAGGGCCATGCTGAAAAAAGTGTCAAAACCAGAAATGCAGGACAGGCCATGGAGAAATGGGAGCCTTGCTACGCTGATGGGCGGGATGTAAATTGCCAGCAGCCACTCTGGAGAAGTGTACGGTGTGTCCTGAAACATCGAAAAAACACAGCTTAGAGCGCATAGGGCACTTCCACTCATGGGCGTATAAATTGGGAAAACTAAAAATCAGCAAGACACAGACACCCCAAAGTTTAGGGCTGCTCTGTTGACAAGAACCTCCACTTCATGACACCTTAAATATCCCTGGAAAGAGAAAAATGGATAAAGAAGTGGTGGTCCTTATGTACAATGGAATATCACTCAGCCATGAAATCAATGTCATAAGGCTAGTAGCAGCATGATGAGTAGATGTAGGCACGACGATTCTAAGTGAAATAAGTCACACAGAAAAAGACACTTATCATAAGCTATCAGTTATAGAGGGAATGTAAAAACCGCTACACTTGAACTGAATTACAAAACAGAACAGAGTCACACGTTTAGAAGACACACTATGGCTGCTTAACGGGAAAGGTGAGGTGGGGTGATGAATAAAACAAGGGTTTCAAGTGAGCTCAGCTACCGTTCCATAAACCCAATATGTAATAGAAAGACCTACTCCTTGCTCAGTGAACTGGACTCAACACCCCCTATTCACCGCACAAGAATATATCTGACTAGTAAGAATCTTAAAACCTATGTATTGATATCTCTCTGGAAGTGAGTCAAGTGGGTGTAAAGCGGCATAAACACAGCCGTGAAAAGCAGCTAAACCCCATTATAAAAATAAATTACTTTTAAAAGCCCGTGAAACAAAGACAGTGAAAGAGAGAGAAATTCTTACAAAATTCGTTCAGGCTCTGTGATGCAACCTGGATTGACCATATCTAGACCCACAGCTGGATGAGACATAAGGGTGGACACTCTCGGGGCTGAGAGGTTTGGTGAGTTTGGGGGAGCAAACGCAGAGCCTTTAAAGTAATACTGCCTGTTACCCATCCCATGGGTCCCAAATCTCCAGGTTCAAGGGCATCTTCCTACATCGAAAACATGCATGAGAAACCCAGAAGGTGGTACACCATGTGATCGGGAAAGCTTTCTAAAACGCACCTCATTTCTCAACTCCTTGTGCTCGGGTTCGCCATTCCAGCCGCTTTACTAGCAATCTCCCTCCTTGGAGAACCAGCACCTTTAACCTCCTGTTCCGTACAGCTTGCAATTTGTCCTGAGGATGAACGGGAAGAGGGGGAGCCAATGAGAGACTAGCTCTAGGTGTTGGGACAGGCACAGGTCACTCTATTTTCCCATCAGGAAGAAGAATTAACCACAGGCTCAGCCTGCCGCCCGGAACCAGAAGAGGGCCTGAGGCAATCCTGCGCTTTTGCGGCCAGCTCCCAAAAAAGCGAGTTGAAAAATGGAGCTCAGGGGCACTGCAATTCACAAACCTGCAGAGTTATAAATGATAACTCTCGTCCACAAATATATTGAGGGAAGGCAACGAAGAGGATTTGAAAGCAAGGCAGAATTGCAGGAAACAGATTTCAGGAGGTCGATTCGAATCGCCTGTAAAGCACATGAAAAGCGGCAAAACGTCGACAATGATGCCCTTGGCCAAAAAGGGCGTATGCGTTTTTTCCTGAATATATTCAGGAAAAAACGCATACGCCCTTTTTGGCCAACCAAGCAACCTGGAAAGGCAAATCAGCGCTACAAAGAAGTCTCGCTGCCCATCGGTCAAAAGGGCCATGCTGAAAAAAGTGTCAAAACCAGAAATGCAGGACAGGCCATGGAAAAATGGGAGCCTTGCTACGCTGATGGGCGGGATGTAAATTGCCAACAGCCACTCTGGAGAAGTGTACGGTGTGTCCTGAAACATCGAAAAAACACAGCTTAGAGCGCATAGGGCACTTCCACTCATGGACGTATAAATTGGGAAAATTAAAATTAACAAGACACAGGCACCCCAAAGTTTAGGGCTGCTCTGTTGACAAGAACCTCCACTTCATGACACCTTAAATATCCCTGGAAAGAGAAAAATGGATAAAGAAGTGGTGGTCCTTATGTACAATGGAATATCACTCAGCCATGAAATCAATGTCATAAGGCTAGTAGCAGCATGATGAGTAGATTTAGGCACGACGATTCTAAGTGAAATAAGTCTCACAGAAAAAGACACTTATCATAAGCTATCACTTATAGAGGGAATGTAAAAACCGCTACACTTGAACTGAATTACAAAACAGAACAGAGTCACACGTTTAGAAGACACACTATGGCTGCTTAACGGGAAAGGTGAGGTGGGGTGATGCATAAAACAAGGGTTTCAAATTAGCTCAGATACCGTTCCATAAACCCAATATGTAATAGAAAGACCTACTCCTTGCCCAGTGAACTGGACTCAACACCCCCTATTCACCGCACAAGAATATATCTGACTAGTAAGAATCTTAAAACCTATGTATTGATATCTCTCTGGAAGTGAGTCAAGTGGGTATAAAGCAGCGTAAACTCAGCCGTGAAAAGCAGCTAAACCCCAGTATAAAAATAAATTACTTTTAAAAGCCCGTGAAACAAAGACAGTGAAAGAGAGAGAAATTCTTACAAAATTCGTTCAGGCTCTGTGATGCAACCTGGATTGACCATATCTAGACCCACAGCTGGATGAGACATAAGGGTGGACACTCTCGGGGCTGAGAGCTTTGGTGAGGTTGGGGGAGCAAACGCAGAGCCTTTAAAGTAATACTGCCTGTTACCCATCCCATGGGTCCCAAATCTCCAGGTTCAAGGGCATCTTCCTACATCGAAAACATGCATGAGAAACCCAGAAGGTGGTACACCGTGTGATCGGGAAAGCTTTCTAAAACGCACCTCATTTCTCATCTCCTTGTGCTCGGGTTCGCCATTCCAGCCGCTTTACTAGCAATCTCCCTCCTTGGAGAACCAGCACCTTTAACCTCCTGTTCCATACAGCTTGCAATTTGTCCTGAGGATGAACGGGAAGAGGGGGAGCCAATGAGAGAGTAGCTATAGGTGTTGGGACAGGCACAGGTCACTCTATTTTCCCATCAGGAAGAAGAATTAACCACAGGCTCAGCCTGCCGCCCGGAACCAGAAGAGGGCCTGAGGCAATCCTGCGCTTTTGCGGCCAGCTCCCAAAAAAGCGAGTTGAAAAATGGAGCTCAGGGGCACTGCAATTCACAAACCTGCAGCGTTATAAATGATAACTCTCGTTCACAAATATATTGAGGGAAGGCAACGAAGAGGATTTGAAAGCAAGGCAGAATTGCAGGAAACAGATTTCAGGAGGTCGATTCGAATCGCCTGTAAAGCACATGAAAAGCGGCAAAACGTCGACAATGATGCCCTTGGCCAAAAAGGGCGTATGCGTTTTTTCCTGAATATATTCAGGAAAAAACGCATACGCCCTTTTTGGCCAACCAAGCAACCTGGAAAGGCAAATCAGCGCTACAAAGAAGTCTCGCTGCCCATCGGTCAAAAGGGCCATGCTGAAAAAAGTGTCAAAACCAGAAATGCAGGACAGGCCATGGAGAAATGGGAGCCTTGCTACGCTGATGGGCGGGATGTAAATTGCCAACAGCCACTCTGGAGAAGTGTACAGTGTGTCCTGAAACATCGAAAAAACACAGCTTAGAGCGCATAGGGCACTTCCACTCATGGGCGTATAAATTGGGAAAACTAAAAATCAGCAAGACACAGGCACCCCAAAGTTTAGGGCTGCTCTGTTGACAAGAACCTCCACTTCATGACACCTTAAATATCCCTGGAAAGAGAAAAATGGATAAAGAAGTGGTGGTCCTTATGTACAATGGAATATCACTCAGCCATGAAATCAATGTCATAAGGCTAGTAGCAGCATGATGAGTAGATGTAGGCACGACGATTCTAAGTGAAATAAGTCACACAGAAAAAGACACTTATCATAAGCTATCAGTTATAGAGGGAATGTAAAAACCGCTACACTTGAACTGAATTACAAAACAGAACAGAGTCACACGTTTAGAAGACACACTATGGCTGCTTAACGGGAAAGGTGAGGTGGGGTGATGAATAAAACAAGGGTTTCAAATGAGCTCAGCTACCGTTCCATAAACCCAATATGTAATAGAAAGACCTACTCCTTGCTCAGTGAACTGGACTCAACACCCCCTATTCACCGCACAAGAATATATCTGACTAGTAAGAATCTTAAAACCTATATATTGATATCTCTCTGGAAGTGAGTCAAGTGGGTGTAAAGCGGCATAAACACAGCCGTGAAAAGCAGCTAAACCCCATTATAAAAATAAATTACTTTTAAAAGCCCGTGAAACAAAGACAGTGAAAGAGAGAGAAATTCTTACAAAATTCGTTCAGGGGCTGTGATGCAACCTGGATTGCCCATATCTAGACCCACAGCTGGATGAGACATAAGGGTGGACACTCTCGGGGCTGAGAGGTTTGGTGAGTTTGGGGGAGCAAACGCAGAGCCTTTAAAGTAATACTGCCTGTTACCCATCCCATGGGTCCCAAATCTCCAGGTTCAAGGGCATCTTCCTACATCGAAAACATGCATGAGAAACCCAGAAGGTGGTACACCATGTGATCGGGAAAGCTTTCTAAAACGCACCTCATTTCTCAACTCCTTGTGCTCGGGTTCGCCATTCCAGCCGCTTTACTAGCAATCTCCCTCCTTGGAGAACCAGCACCTTTAACCTCCTGTTCCGTACAGCTTGCAATTTGTCCTGAGGATGAACGGGAAGAGGGGGAGCCAATGAGAGACTAGCTCTAGGTGTTGGGACAGGCACAGGTCACTCTATTTTCCCATCAGGAAGAAGAATTAACCACAGGCTCAGCCTGCCGCCCGGAACCAGAAGAGGGCCTGAGGCAATCCTGCACTTTTGCGGCCAGCTCCCAAAAAAGCGAGTTGAAAAATGGAGCTCAGGGGCACTGCAATTCACAAACCTGCAGAGTTATAAATGATAACTCTCGTCCACAAATATATTGAGGGAAGGCAACGAAGAGGATTTGAAAGCAAGGCAGAATTGCAGGAAACAGATTTCAGGAGGTCGATTCGAATCGCCTGTAAAGCACATGAAAAGCGGCAAAACGTCGACAATGATGCCCTTGGCCAAAAAGGGCGTATGCGTTTTTTCCTGAATATATTCAGGAAAAAACGCATACGCCCTTTTTGGCCAACCAAGCAACCTGGAAAGGCAAATCAGCGATACAAAGAAGTCTCGCTGCCCATCGGTCAAAAGGGCCATGCTGAAAAAAGTGTCAAAACCAGAAATGCAGGACAGGCCATGGAGAAATGGGAGCCTTGCTACGCTGATGGGCGGGATGTAAATTGCCAACAGCCACTCTGGAGAAGTGTACGGTGTGTCCTGAAACATCGAAAAAACACAGCTTAGAGCGCATAGGGCACTTCCACTCATGGGCGTATAAATTGGGAAAACTGAAAATCAGCAAGACACAGGCACCCCAAAGTTTAGGGCTGCTCTGTTGACAAGAACCTCCACTTCATGACACCTTAAATATCCCTGGAAAGAGAAAAATGGATAAAGAAGTGGTGGTCCTTATGTACAATGGAATATCACTCAGCCATGAAATCAATGTCATAAGGCTAGTAGCAGCATGATGAGTAGATGTAGGCACGACGATTCTAAGTGAAATAAGTCACACAGAAAAAGACACTTATCATAAGCTATCAGTTATAGAGGGAATGTAAAAACCGCTACACTTGAACTGAATTACAAAACAGAACAGAGTCACACGTTTAGAAGACACACTATGGCTGCTTAACGGGAAAGGTGAGGTGGGGTGATGAATAAAACAAGGGTTTCAAATGAGCTCAGCTACCGTTCCATAAACCCAATATGTAATAGAAAGACCTACTCCTTGCTCAGTGAACTGGACTCAACACCCCCTATTCACCGCACAAGAATATATCTGACTAGTAAGAATCTTAAAAGCTATGTATTGATATCTCTCTGGAAGTGAGTCAAGTGGGTGTAAAGCGGCATAAACACAGCCGTGAAAAGCAGCTAAACCCCATTATAAAAATAAATTACTTTTAAAAGCCCGTGAAACAAAGACAGTGAAAGAGAGAGAAATTCTTACAAAATTCGTTCAGGCTCTGTGATGCAACCTGGATTGACCATATCTAGACCCACAGCTGGATGAGACATAAGGGTGGACACTCTCGGGGCTGAGAGCTTTGGTGAGGTTGGGGGAGCAAACGCAGAGCCTTTAAAGTAATACTGCCTGTTACCCATCCCATGGGTCCCAAATCTCCAGGTTCAAGGGCATCTTCCTACATCGAAAACATGCATGAGAAACCCAGAAGGTGGTACACCATGTGATCGGGAAAGCTTTCTAAAACGCACCTCATTTCTCAACTCCTTGTGCTCGGGTTCGCCATTCCAGCCGCTTTACTAGCAATCTCCCTCCTTGGAGAACCAGCACCTTTAACCTCCTGTTCCGTACAGCTTGCAATTTGTCCTGAGGATGAACGGGAAGAGGGGGAGCCAATGAGAGACTAGCTCTAGGTGTTGGGACAGGCACAGGTCACTCTATTTTCCCATCAGGAAGAAGAATTAACCACAGGCTCAGCCTGCCGCCCGGAACCAGAAGAGGGCCTGAGGCAATCCTGCGCTTTTGCGGCCAGCTCCCAAAAAAGCGAGTTGAAAAATGGAGCTCAGGGGCACTGCAATTCACAAACCTGCAGAGTTATAAATGATAACTCTCGTCCACAAATATATTGAGGGAAGGCAACGAAGAGGATTTGAAAGCAAGGCAGAATTGCAGGAAACAGATTTCAGGAGGTCGATTCGAATCGCCTGTAAAGCACATGAAAAGCGGCAAAACGTCGACAATGATGCCCTTGGCCAAAAAGGGCGTATGCGTTTTTTCCTGAATATATTCAGGAAAAAACGCATACGCCCTTTTTGGCCAACCAAGCAACCTGGAAAGGCAAATCAGCGCTACAAAGAAGTCTCGCTGCCCATCGGTCAAAAGGGCCATGCTGAAAAAAGTGTCAAAACCTGAAATGCAGGACAGGCCATGGAGAAATGGGAGCCTTGCTACGCTGATGGGCGGGATGTAAATTGCCAGCAGCCACTCTGGAGAAGTGTACGGTGTGTCCTGAAACATCGAAAAAACACAGCTTAGAGCGCATAGGGCACTTCCACTCATGGGCGTATAAATTGGGAAAACTAAAAATCAGCAAGACACAGACACCCCAAAGTTTAGGGCTGCTCTGTTGACAAGAACCTCCACTTCATGACACCTTAAATATCCCTGGAAAGAGAAAAATGGATAAAGAAGTGGTGGTCCTTATGTACAATGGAATATCACTCAGCCATGAAATCAATGTCATAAGGCTAGTAGCAGCATGATGAGTAGATGTAGGCACGACGATTCTAAGTGAAATAAGTCACACAGAAAAAGACACTTATCATAAGCTATCAGTTATAGAGGGAATGTAAAAACCGCTACACTTGAACTGAATTACAAAACAGAACAGAGTCACACGTTTAGAAGACACACTATGGCTGCTTAACGGGAAAGGTGAGGTGGGGTGATGAATAAAACAAGGGTTTCAAGTGAGCTCAGCTACCGTTCCATAAACCCAATATGTAATAGAAAGACCTACTCCTTGCTCAGTGAACTGGACTCAACACCCCCTATTCACCGCACAAGAATATATCTGACTAGTAAGAATCTTAAAAGCTATGTATTGATATCTCTCTGGAAGTGAGTCAAGTGGGTGTAAAGCGGCATAAACACAGCCGTGAAAAGCAGCTAAACCCCATTATAAAAATAAATTACTTTTAAAAGCCCGTGAAACAAAGACAGTGAAAGAGAGAGAAATTCTTACAAAATTCGTTCAGGCTCTGTGATGCAACCTGGATTGACCATATCTAGACCCACAGCTGGATGAGACATAAGGGTGGACACTCTCGGGGCTGAGAGGTTTGGTGAGTTTGGGGGAGCAAACGCAGAGCCTTTAAAGTAATACTGCCTGTTACCCATCCCATGGGTCCCAAATCTCCAGGTTCAAGGGCATCTTCCTACATCGAAAACATGCATGAGAAACCCAGAAGGTGGTACACCATGTGATCGGGAAAGCTTTCTAAAACGCACCTCATTTCTCAACTCCTTGTGCTCGGGTTCGCCATTCCAGCCGCTTTACTAGCAATCTCCCTCCTTGGAGAACCAGCACCTTTAACCTCCTGTTCCGTACAGCTTGCAATTTGTCCTGAGGATGAACGGGAAGAGGGGGAGACAATGAGAGACTAGCTCTAGGTGTTGGGACAGGTACAGGTCACTCTATTTTCCCATCAGGAAGAAGAATTAACCACAGGCTCAGCCTGCCGCCCAGAACCAGAAGAGGGCCTGAGGCAATCCTGCGCTTTTGCGGCCAGCTCCCAAAAAAGCGAGTTGAAAAATGGAGCTCAGGGGCACTGCAATTCACAAACCTGCAGAGTTATAAATGATAACTCTCGTCCACAAATATATTGAGGGAAGGCAACGAAGAGGATTTGAAAGCAAGGCAGAATTGCAGGAAACAGATTTCAGGAGGTCGATTCGAATCGCCTGTAAAGCACATGAAAAGCGGCAAAACGTCGACAATGATGCCCTTGGCCAAAAAGGGCGTATGCGTTTTTTCCTGAATATATTCAGGAAAAAACGCATACGCCCTTTTTGGCCAACCAAGCAACCTGGAAAGGCAAATCAGCGCTACAAAGAAGTCTCGCTGCCCATCGGTCAAAAGGGCCATGCTGAAAAAAGTGTCAAAACCAGAAATGCAGGACAGGCCATGGAGAAATGGGAGCCTTGCTACGCTGATGGGCGGGATGTAAATTGCCAACAGCCACTCTGGAGAAGTGTACGGTGTGTCCTGAAACATCGAAAAAACACAGCTTAGAGCGCATAGGGCACTTCCACTCATGGGCGTATAAATTGGGAAAACTAAAAATCAGCAAGACACAGGCACCCCAAAGTTTAGGGCTGCTCTGTTGACAAGAACCTCCACTTCATGACACCTTAAATATCCCTGGAAAGAGAAAAATGGATAAAGAAGTGGTGGTCCTTATGTACAATGGAATATCACTCAGCCATGAAATCAATGTCATAAGGCTAGTAGCAGCATGATGAGTAGATTTAGGCACGACGATTCTAAGTGAAATAAGTCTCACAGAAAAAGACACTTATCATAAGCTATCACTTATAGAGGGAATGTAAAAACCGCTACACTTGAACTGAATTACAAAACAGAACAGAGTCACACGTTTAGAAGACACACTATGGCTGCTTAACGGGAAAGGTGAGGTGGGGTGATGCATAAAACAAGGGTTTCAAATTAGCTCAGATACCGTTCCATAAACCCAATATGTAATAGAAAGACCTACTCCTTGCCCAGTGAACTGGACTCAACACCCCCTATTCACCGCACAAGAATATATCTGACTAGTAAGAATCTTAAAACCTATGTATTGATATCTCTCTGGAAGTGAGTCAAGTGGGTATAAAGCAGCGTAAACTCAGCCGTGAAAAGCAGCTAAACCCCAGTATAAAAATAAATTACTTTTAAAAGCCCGTGAAACAAAGACAGTGAAAGAGAGAGAAATTCTTACAAAATTCGTTCAGGCTCTGTGATGCAACCTGGATTGACCATATCTAGACCCACAGCTGGATGAGACATAAGGGTGGACACTCTCGGGGCTGAGAGCTTTGGTGAGGTTGGGGGAGCAAACGCAGAGCCTTTAAAGTAATACTGCCTGTTACCCATCCCATGGGTCCCAAATCTCCAGGTTCAAGGGCATCTTCCTACATCGAAAACATGCATGAGAAACCCAGAAGGTGGTACACCGTGTGATCGGGAAAGCTTTCTAAAACGCACCTCATTTCTCATCTCCTTGTGCTCGGGTTCGCCATTCCAGCCGCTTTACTAGCAATCTCCCTCCTTGGAGAATCAGCACCTTTAACCTCCTGTTCCATACAGCTTGCAATTTGTCCTGAGGATGAACGGGAAGAGGGGGAGCCAATGAGAGAGTAGCTCTAGGTGTTGGGACAGGCACAGGTCACTCTATTTTCCCATCAGGAAGAAGAATTAACCACAGGCTCAGCCTGCCGCCCGGAACCAGAAGAGGGCCTGAGGCAATCCTGCGCTTTTGCGGCCAGCTCCCAAAAAAGCGAGTTGAAAAATGGAGCTCAGGGGCACTGCAATTCACAAACCTGCAGCGTTATAAATGATAACTCTCGTTCACAAATATATTGAGGGAAGGCAACGAAGAGGATTTGAAAGCAAGGCAGAATTGCAGGAAACAGATTTCAGGAGGTCGATTCGAATCGCCTGTAAAGCACATGAAAAGCGGCAAAACGTCGACAATGATGCCCTTGGCCAAAAAGGGCGTATGCGTTTTTTCCTGAATATATTCAGGAAAAAACGCATACGCCCTTTTTGGCCAACCAAGCAACCTGGAAAGGCAAATCAGCGCTACAAAGAAGTCTCGCTGCCCATCGGTCAAAAGGGCCATGCTGAAAAAAGTGTCAAAACCAGAAATGCAGGACAGGCCATGGAGAAATGGGAGCCTTGCTACGCTGATGGGCGGGATGTAAATTGCCAACAGCCACTCTGGAGAAGTGTACAGTGTGTCCTGAAACATCGAAAAAACACAGCTTAGAGCGCATAGGGCACTTCCACTCATGGGCGTATAAATTGGGAAAACTAAAAATCAGCAAGACACAGGCACCCCAAAGTTTAGGGCTGCTCTGTTGACAAGAACCTCCACTTCATGACACCTTAAATATCCCTGGAAAGAGAAAAATGGATAAAGAAGTGGTGGTCCTTATGTACAATGGAATATCACTCAGCCATGAAATCAATGTCATAAGGCTAGTAGCAGCATGATGAGTAGATGTAGGCACGACGATTCTAAGTGAAATAAGTCACACAGAAAAAGACACTTATCATAAGCTATCAGTTATAGAGGGAATGTAAAAACCGCTACACTTGAACTGAATTACAAAACAGAACAGAGTCACACGTTTAGAAGACACACTATGGCTGCTTAACGGGAAAGGTGAGGTGGGGTGATGAATAAAACAAGGGTTTCAAATGAGCTCAGCTACCGTTCCATAAACCCAATATGTAATAGAAAGACCTACTCCTTGCTCAGTGAACTGGACTCAACACCCCCTATTCACCGCACAAGAATATATCTGACTAGTAAGAATCTTAAAACCTATATATTGATATCTCTCTGGAAGTGAGTCAAGTGGGTGTAAAGCGGCATAAACACAGCCGTGAAAAGCAGCTAAACCCCATTATAAAAATAAATTACTTTTAAAAGCCCGTGAAACAAAGACAGTGAAAGAGAGAGAAATTCTTACAAAATTCGTTCAGGGGCTGTGATGCAACCTGGATTGCCCATATCTAGACCCACAGCTGGATGAGACATAAGGGTGGACACTCTCGGGGCTGAGAGGTTTGGTGAGTTTGGGGGAGCAAACGCAGAGCCTTTAAAGTAATACTGCCTGTTACCCATCCCATGGGTCCCAAATCTCCAGGTTCAAGGGCATCTTCCTACATCGAAAACATGCATGAGAAACCCAGAAGGTGGTACACCATGTGATCGGGAAAGCTTTCTAAAACGCACCTCATTTCTCAACTCCTTGTGCTCGGGTTCGCCATTCCAGCCGCTTTACTAGCAATCTCCCTCCTTGGAGAACCAGCACCTTTAACCTCCTGTTCCGTACAGCTTGCAATTTGTCCTGAGGATGAACGGGAAGAGGGGGAGCCAATGAGAGACTAGCTCTAGGTGTTGGGACAGGCACAGGTCACTCTATTTTCCCATCAGGAAGAAGAATTAACCACAGGCTCAGCCTGCCGCCCGGAACCAGAAGAGGGCCTGAGGCAATCCTGCACTTTTGCGGCCAGCTCCCAAAAAAGCGAGTTGAAAAATGGAGCTCAGGGGCACTGCAATTCACAAACCTGCAGAGTTATAAATGATAACTCTCGTCCACAAATATATTGAGGGAAGGCAACGAAGAGGATTTGAAAGCAAGGCAGAATTGCAGGAAACAGATTTCAGGAGGTCGATTCGAATCGCCTGTAAAGCACATGAAAAGCGGCAAAACGTCGACAATGATGCCCTTGGCCAAAAAGGGCGTATGCGTTTTTTCCTGAATATATTCAGGAAAAAACGCATACGCCCTTTTTGGCCAACCAAGCAACCTGGAAAGGCAAATCAGCGATACAAAGAAGTCTCGCTGCCCATCGGTCAAAAGGGCCATGCTGAAAAAAGTGTCAAAACCAGAAATGCAGGACAGGCCATGGAGAAATGGGAGCCTTGCTACGCTGATGGGCGGGATGTAAATTGCCAACAGCCACTCTGGAGAAGTGTACGGTGTGTCCTGAAACATCGAAAAAACACAGCTTAGAGCGCATAGGGCACTTCCACTCATGGGCGTATAAATTGGGAAAACTAAAAATCAGCAAGACACAGGCACCCCAAAGTTTAGGGCTGCTCTGTTGACAAGAACCTCCACTTCATGACACCTTAAATATCCCTGGAAAGAGAAAAATGGATAAAGAAGTGGTGGTCCTTATGTACAATGGAATATCACTCAGCCATGAAATCAATGTCATAAGGCTAGTAGCAGCATGATGAGTAGATGTAGGCACGACGATTCTAAGTGAAATAAGTCACACAGAAAAAGACACTTATCATAAGCTATCAGTTATAGAGGGAATGTAAAAACCGCTACACTTGAACTGAATTACAAAACAGAACAGAGTCACACGTTTAGAAGACACACTATGGCTGCTTAACGGGAAAGGTGAGGTGGGGTGATGAATAAAACAAGGGTTTCAAATGAGCTCAGCTACCGTTCCATAAACCCAATATGTAATAGAAAGACCTACTCCTTGCTCAGTGAACTGGACTCAACACCCCCTATTCACCGCACAAGAATATATCTGACTAGTAAGAATCTTAAAAGCTATGTATTGATATCTCTCTGGAAGTGAGTCAAGTGGGTGTAAAGCGGCATAAACACAGCCGTGAAAAGCAGCTAAACCCCATTATAAAAATAAATTACTTTTAAAAGCCCGTGAAACAAAGACAGTGAAAGAGAGAGAAATTCTTACAAAATTCGTTCAGGCTCTGTGATGCAACCTGGATTGACCATATCTAGACCCACAGCTGGATGAGACATAAGGGTGGACACTCTCGGGGCTGAGAGCTTTGGTGAGGTTGGGGGAGCAAACGCAGAGCCTTTAAAGTAATACTGCCTGTTACCCATCCCATGGGTCCCAAATCTCCAGGTTCAAGGGCATCTTCCTACATCGAAAACATGCATGAGAAACCCAGAAGGTGGTACACCGTGTGATCGGGAAAGCTTTCTAAAACGCACCTCATTTCTCATCTCCTTGTGCTCGGGTTCGCCATTCCAGCCGCTTTACTAGCAATCTCCCTCCTTGGAGAATCAGCACCTTTAACCTCCTGTTCCATACAGCTTGCAATTTGTCCTGAGGATGAACGGGAAGAGGGGGAGCCAATGAGAGAGTAGCTCTAGGTGTTGGGACAGGCACAGGTCACTCTATTTTCCCATCAGGAAGAAGAATTAACCACAGGCTCAGCCTGCCGCCCGGAACCAGAAGAGGGCCTGAGGCAATCCTGCGCTTTTGCGGCCAGCTCCCAAAAAAGCGAGTTGAAAAATGGAGCTCAGGGGCACTGCAATTCACAAACCTGCAGAGTTATAAATGATAACTCTCGTCCACAAATATATTGAGGGAAGGCAACGAAGAGGATTTGAAAGCAAGGCAGAATTGCAGGAAACAGATTTCAGGAGGTCGATTCGAATCGCCTGTAAAGCACATGAAAAGCGGCAAAACGTCGACAATGATGCCCTTGGCCAAAAAGGGCGTATGCGTTTTTTCCTGAATATATTCAGGAAAAAACGCATACGCCCTTTTTGGCCAACCAAGCAACCTGGAAAGGCAAATCAGCGCTACAAAGAAGTCTCGCTGCCCATCGGTCAAAAGGGCCATGCTGAAAAAAGTGTCAAAACCAGAAATGCAGGACAGGCCATGGAGAAATGGGAGCCTTGCTACGCTGATGGGCGGGATGTAAATTGCCAACAGCCACTCTGGAGAAGTGTACGGTGTGTCCTGAAACATCGAAAAAACACAGCTTAGAGCGCATAGGGCACTTCCAGTCATGGGCGTATAAATTGGGAAAACTAAAAATCAGCAAGACACAGGCACCCCAAAGTTTAGGGCTGCTCTGTTGACAAGAACCTCCACTTCATGACACCTTAAATATCCCTGGAAAGAGAAAAATGGATAAAGAAGTGGTGGTCCTTATGTACAATGGAATATCACTCAGCCATGAAATCAATGTCATAAGGCTAGTAGCAGCATGATGAGTAGATTTAGGCACGACGATTCTAAGTGAAATAAGTCTCACAGAAAAAGACACTTATCATAAGCTATCACTTATAGAGGGAATGTAAAAACCGCTACACTTGAACTGAATTACAAAACAGAACAGAGTCACACGTTTAGAAGACACACTATGGCTGCTTAACGGGAAAGGTGAGGTGGGGTGATGCATAAAACAAGGGTTTCAAATTAGCTCAGATACCGTTCCATAAACCCAATATGTAATAGAAAGACCTACTCCTTGCCCAGTGAACTGGACTCAACACCCCCTATTCACCGCACAAGAATATATCTGACTAGTAAGAATCTTAAAACCTATGTATTGATATCTCTCTAAGTGAGTCAAGTGGGTATAAAGCAGCGTAAACTCAGCCGTGAAAAGCAGCTAAACCCCAGTATAAAAATAAATTACTTTTAAAAGCCCGTGAAACAAAGACAGTGAAAGAGAGAGAAATTCTTACAAAATTCGTTCAGGCTCTGTGATGCAACCTGGATTGACCATATCTAGACCCACAGCTGGATGAGACATAAGGGTGGACAGTCTCGGGGCTGAGAGCTTTGGTGAGGTTGGGGGAGCAAACGCAGAGCCTTTAAAGTAATACTGCCTGTTACCCATCCCATGGGTCCCAAATCTCCAGGTTCAAGGGCATCTTCCTACATCGAAAACATGCATGAGAAACCCAGAAGGTGGTACACCGTGTGATCGGGAAAGCTTTCTAAAACGCACCTCATTTCTCATCTCCTTGTTCTCGGGTTCGCCATTCCAGCCGCTTTACTAGCAATCTCCCTCCTTGGAGAATCAGCACCTTTAACCTCCTGTTCCATACAGCTTGCAATTTGTCCTGAGGATGAACGGGAAGAGGGGGAGCCAATGAGAGACTAGCTCTAGGTGTTGGGACAGGCACAGGTCACTCTATTTTCCCATCAGGAAGAAGAATTAACCACAGGCTCAGCCTGCCGCCCGGAACCAGAAGAGGGCCTGAGGCAATCCTGCGCTTTTGCGGCCAGCTCCCAAAAAAGCGAGTTGAAAAATGGAGCTCAGGGGCACTGCAATTCACAAACCTGCAGAGTTATAAATGATAACTCTCGTTCACAAATATATTGAGGGAAGGAACGAAGAGGATTTGAAAGCAAGGCAGAATTGCAGGAAACAGATTTCAGGAGGTCGATTCGAATCGCCTGTAAAGCACATGAAAAGCGGCAAAACGTTGACAATGATGCCCTTGGCCAAAAAGGGCGTATGCGTTTTTTCCTGAATATATTCAGGAAAAAACGCATACGCCCTTTTTGGCCAACCAAGCAACCTGGAAAGGCAAATCAGCGCTACAAAGAAGTCTCGCTGCCCATCGGTCAAAAGGGCCATGCTGAAAAAAGTGTCAAAACCAGAAATGCAGGACAGGCCATGGAGAAATGGGAGCCTTGCTACGCTGATGGGCGGGATGTAAATTGCCAACAGCCAATCTGGAGAAGTGTACGGTGTGTCCTGAAACATCGAAAAAACACAGCTTAGAGCGCATAGGGCACTTCCACTCATGGGCGTATAAATTGGGAAAACTAAAAATCAGCAAGACACAGGCACCCCAAAGTTTAGGGCTGCTCTGTTGACAAGAACCTCCACTTCATGACACCTTAAATATCCCTGGAAAGAGAAAAATGGATAAAGAAGTGGTGGTCCTTATGTACAATGGAATATCACTCAGCCATGAAATCAATGTCATAAGGCTAGTAGCAGCATGATGAGTAGATGTAGGCACGACGATTCTAAGTGAAATAAGTCACACAGAAAAAGACACTTATCATAAGCTATCAGTTATAGAGGGAATGTAAAAACCGCTACACTTGAACTGAATTACAAAACAGAACAGAGTCACACGTTTAGAAGACACACTATGGCTGCTTAACGGGAAAGGTGAGGTGGGGTGATGAATAAAACAAGGGTTTCAAATGAGCTCAGCTACCGTTCCATAAACCCAATATGTAATAGAAAGACCTACTCCTTGCTCAGTGAACTGGACTCAACACCCCCTATTCACCGCACAAGAATATATCTGACTAGTAAGAATCTTAAAACCTATGTATTGATATCTCTCTGGAAGTGAGTCAAGTGGGTGTAAAGCGGCATAAACACAGCCGTGAAAAGCAGCTAAACCCCATTATAAAAATAAATTACTTTTAAAAGCCCGTGAAACAAAGACAGTGAAAGAGAGAGAAATTCTTACAAAATTCGTTCAGGCTCTGTGATGCAACCTGGATTGACCATATCTAGACCCACAGCTGGATGAGACATAAGGGTGGACACTCTCGGGGCTGAGAGGTTTGGTGAGGTTGGGGGATCAAACGCAGAGCCTTTAAAGTAATACTGCCTGTTACCCATCCCATGGGTCCCAAATCTCCAGGTTCAAGGGCATCTTCCTACATCGAAAACATGCATGAGAAACCCAGAAGGTGGTACACCGTGTGATCGGGAAAGCTTTCTAAAACGCACCTCATTTCTCATCTCCTTGTTCTCGGGTTCGCCATTCCAGCCGCTTTACTAGCAATCTCCCTCCTTGGAGAATCAGCACCTTTAACCTCCTGTTCCATACAGCTTGCAATTTGTCCTGAGGATGAACGGGAAGAGGGGGAGCCAATGAGAGAGTAGCTCTAGGTGTTGGGACAGGCACAGGTCACTCTATTTTCCCATCAGGAAGAAGAATTAACCACAGGCTCAGCCTGCCGCCCGAAACCAGAAGAGGTCCTGAGGCAATCCTGCGCTTTTGCGGCCAGCTCCCAAAAAAGCGAGTTGAAAAATGGAGCTCAGGGGCACTGCAATTCACAAACCTGCAGAGTTATAAATGATAACTCTCGTTCACAAATATATTGAGGGAAGGCAACGAAGAGGATTTGAAAGCAAGGCAGAATTGCAGGAAACAGATTTCAGGAGGTCGATTCGAATTGCCTGTAAAGCACATGAAAAGCGGCAAAACGTTGACAATGATGCCCTTGGCCAAAAAGGGCGTATGCGTTTTTTCCTGAATATATTCAGGAAAAAACGCATACGCCCTTTTTGGCCAACCAAGCAACCTGGAAAGGCAAATCAGCGCTACAAAGAAGTCTCGCTGCCCATCGGTCAAAAGGGCCGTGCTGAAAAAAGTGTCAAAACCAGAAATGCAGGACAGGCCATGGAGAAATGGGAGCCTTGCTACGCTGATGGGCGGGATGTAAATTGCCAACAGCCACTCTGGAGAAGTGTACGGTGTGTCCTGAAACATCGAAAAAACACAGCTTAGAGCGCATAGGGCACTTCCACTCATGGGCGTATAAATTGGGAAAACTAAAAATCAGCAAGACACAGACACCCCAAAGTTTAGGGCTGCTCTGTTGACAAGAACCTCCACTTCATGACACCTTAAATATCCCTGGAAAGAGAAAAATGGATAAAGAAGTGGTGGTCCTTATGTACAATGGAATATCACTCAGCCATGAAATCAATGTCATAAGGCTAGTAGCAGCATGATGAGTAGATGTAGGCACGACGATTCTAAGTGAAATAAGTCACACAGAAAAAGACACTTATCATAAGCTATCAGTTATAGAGGGAATGTAAAAACCGCTACACTTGAACTGAATTACAAAACAGAACAGAGTCACACGTTTAGAAGACACACTATGGCTGCTTAACGGGAAAGGTGAGGTGGGGTGATGAATAAAACAAGGGTTTCAAGTGAGCTCAGCTACCGTTCCATAAACCCAATATGTAATAGAAAGACCTACTCCTTGCTCAGTGAACTGGACTCAACACCCCCTATTCACCGCACAAGAATATATCTGACTAGTAAGAATCTTAAAAGCTATGTATTGATATCTCTCTGGAAGTGAGTCAAGTGGGTGTAAAGCGGCATAAACACAGCCGTGAAAAGCAGCTAAACCCCATTATAAAAATAAATTACTTTTAAAAGCCCGTGAAACAAAGACAGTGAAAGAGAGAGAAATTCTTACAAAATTCGTTCAGGCTCTGTGATGCAACCTGGATTGACCATATCTAGACCCACAGCTGGATGAGACATAAGGGTGGACACTCTCGGGGCTGAGAGGTTTGGTGAGTTTGGGGGAGCAAACGCAGAGCCTTTAAAGTAATACTGCCTGTTACCCATCCCATGGGTCCCAAATCTCCAGGTTCAAGGGCATCTTCCTACATCGAAAACATGCATGAGAAACCCAGAAGGTGGTACACCATGTGATCGGGAAAGCTTTCTAAAACGCACCTCATTTCTCAACTCCTTGTGCTCGGGTTCGCCATTCCAGCCGCTTTACTAGCAATCTCCCTCCTTGGAGAACCAGCACCTTTAACCTCCTGTTCCGTACAGCTTGCAATTTGTCCTGAGGATGAACGGGAAGAGGGGGAGACAATGAGAGACTAGCTCTAGGTGTTGGGACAGGTACAGGTCACTCTATTTTCCCATCAGGAAGAAGAATTAACCACAGGCTCAGCCTGCCGCCCAGAACCAGAAGAGGGCCTGAGGCAATCCTGCGCTTTTGCGGCCAGCTCCCAAAAAAGCGAGTTGAAAAATGGAGCTCAGGGGCACTGCAATTCACAAACCTGCAGAGTTATAAATGATAACTCTCGTCCACAAATATATTGAGGGAAGGCAACGAAGAGGATTTGAAAGCAAGGCAGAATTGCAGGAAACAGATTTCAGGAGGTCGATTCGAATCGCCTGTAAAGCACATGAAAAGCGGCAAAACGTCGACAATGATGCCCTTGGCCAAAAAGGGCGTATGCGTTTTTTCCTGAATATATTCAGGAAAAAACGCATACGCCCTTTTTGGCCAACCAAGCAACCTGGAAAGGCAAATCAGCGCTACAAAGAAGTCTCGCTGCCCATCGGTCAAAAGGGCCATGCTGAAAAAAGTGTCAAAACCAGAAATGCAGGACAGGCCATGGAGAAATGGGAGCCTTGCTACGCTGATGGGCGGGATGTAAATTGCCAACAGCCACTCTGGAGAAGTGTACGGTGTGTCCTGAAACATCGAAAAAACACAGCTTAGAGCGCATAGGGCACTTCCACTCATGGGCGTATAAATTGGGAAAACTAAAAATCAGCAAGACACAGGCACCCCAAAGTTTAGGGCTGCTCTGTTGACAAGAACCTCCACTTCATGACACCTTAAATATCCCTGGAAAGAGAAAAATGGATAAAGAAGTGGTGGTCCTTATGTACAATGGAATATCACTCAGCCATGAAATCAATGTCATAAGGCTAGTAGCAGCATGATGAGTAGATTTAGGCACGACGATTCTAAGTGAAATAAGTCTCACAGAAAAAGACACTTATCATAAGCTATCACTTATAGAGGGAATGTAAAAACCGCTACACTTGAACTGAATTACAAAACAGAACAGAGTCACACGTTTAGAAGACACACTATGGCTGCTTAACGGGAAAGGTGAGGTGGGGTGATGCATAAAACAAGGGTTTCAAATTAGCTCAGATACCGTTCCATAAACCCAATATGTAATAGAAAGACCTACTCCTTGCCCAGTGAACTGGACTCAACACCCCCTATTCACCGCACAAGAATATATCTGACTAGTAAGAATCTTAAAACCTATGTATTGATATCTCTCTGGAAGTGAGTCAAGTGGGTATAAAGCAGCGTAAACTCAGCCGTGAAAAGCAGCTAAACCCCAGTATAAAAATAAATTACTTTTAAAAGCCCGTGAAACAAAGACAGTGAAAGAGAGAGAAATTCTTACAAAATTCGTTCAGGCTCTGTGATGCAACCTGGATTGACCATATCTAGACCCACAGCTGGATGAGACATAAGGGTGGACACTCTCGGGGCTGAGAGCTTTGGTGAGGTTGGGGGAGCAAACGCAGAGCCTTTAAAGTAATACTGCCTGTTACCCATCCCATGGGTCCCAAATCTCCAGGTTCAAGGGCATCTTCCTACATCGAAAACATGCATGAGAAACCCAGAAGGTGGTACACCGTGTGATCGGGAAAGCTTTCTAAAACGCACCTCATTTCTCATCTCCTTGTGCTCGGGTTCGCCATTCCAGCCGCTTTACTAGCAATCTCCCTCCTTGGAGAATCAGCACCTTTAACCTCCTGTTCCATACAGCTTGCAATTTGTCCTGAGGATGAACGGGAAGAGGGGGAGCCAATGAGAGAGTAGCTCTAGGTGTTGGGACAGGCACAGGTCACTCTATTTTCCCATCAGGAAGAAGAATTAACCACAGGCTCAGCCTGCCGCCCGGAACCAGAAGAGGGCCTGAGGCAATCCTGCGCTTTTGCGGCCAGCTCCCAAAAAAGCGAGTTGAAAAATGGAGCTCAGGGGCACTGCAATTCACAAACCTGCAGCGTTATAAATGATAACTCTCGTTCACAAATATATTGAGGGAAGGCAACGAAGAGGATTTGAAAGCAAGGCAGAATTGCAGGAAACAGATTTCAGGAGGTCGATTCGAATCGCCTGTAAAGCACATGAAAAGCGGCAAAACGTCGACAATGATGCCCTTGGCCAAAAAGGGCGTATGCGTTTTTTCCTGAATATATTCAGGAAAAAACGCATACGCCCTTTTTGGCCAACCAAGCAACCTGGAAAGGCAAATCAGCGCTACAAAGAAGTCTCGCTGCCCATCGGTCAAAAGGGCCATGCTGAAAAAAGTGTCAAAACCAGAAATGCAGGACAGGCCATGGAGAAATGGGAGCCTTGCTACGCTGATGGGCGGGATGTAAATTGCCAACAGCCACTCTGGAGAAGTGTACAGTGTGTCCTGAAACATCGAAAAAACACAGCTTAGAGCGCATAGGGCACTTCCACTCATGGGCGTATAAATTGGGAAAACTAAAAATCAGCAAGACACAGGCACCCGAAAGTTTAGGGCTGCTCTGTTGACAAGAACCTCCACTTCATGACACCTTAAATATCCCTGGAAAGAGAAAAATGGATAAAGAAGTGGTGGTCCTTATGTACAATGGAATATCACTCAGCCATGAAATCAATGTCATAAGGCTAGTAGCAGCATGATGAGTAGATGTAGGCACGACGATTCTAAGTGAAATAAGTCACACAGAAAAAGACACTTATCATAAGCTATCAGTTATAGAGGGAATGTAAAAACCGCTACACTTGAACTGAATTACAAAACAGAACAGAGTCACACGTTTAGAAGACACACTATGGCTGCTTAACGGGAAAGGTGAGGTGGGGTGATGAATAAAACAAGGGTTTCAAATGAGCTCAGCTACCGTTCCATAAACCCAATATGTAATAGAAAGACCTACTCCTTGCTCAGTGAACTGGACTCAACACCCCCTATTCACCGCACAAGAATATATCTGACTAGTAAGAATCTTAAAACCTATATATTGATATCTCTCTGGAAGTGAGTCAAGTGGGTGTAAAGCGGCATAAACACAGCCGTGAAAAGCAGCTAAACCCCATTATAAAAATAAATTACTTTTAAAAGCCCGTGAAACAAAGACAGTGAAAGAGAGAGAAATTCTTACAAAATTCGTTCAGGGGCTGTGATGCAACCTGGATTGCCCATATCTAGACCCACAGCTGGATGAGACATAAGGGTGGACACTCTCGGGGCTGAGAGGTTTGGTGAGTTTGGGGGAGCAAACGCAGAGCCTTTAAAGTAATACTGCCTGTTACCCATCCCATGGGTCCCAAATCTCCAGGTTCAAGGGCATCTTCCTACATCGAAAACATGCATGAGAAACCCAGAAGGTGGTACACCATGTGATCGGGAAAGCTTTCTAAAACGCACCTCATTTCTCAACTCCTTGTGCTCGGGTTCGCCATTCCAGCCGCTTTACTAGCAATCTCCCTCCTTGGAGAACCAGCACCTTTAACCTCCTGTTCCGTACAGCTTGCAATTTGTCCTGAGGATGAACGGGAAGAGGGGGAGCCAATGAGAGACTAGCTCTAGGTGTTGGGACAGGCACAGGTCACTCTATTTTCCCATCAGGAAGAAGAATTAACCACAGGCTCAGCCTGCCGCCCGGAACCAGAAGAGGGCCTGAGGCAATCCTGCACTTTTGCGGCCAGCTCCCAAAAAAGCGAGTTGAAAAATGGAGCTCAGGGGCACTGCAATTCACAAACCTGCAGAGTTATAAATGATAACTCTCGTCCACAAATATATTGAGGGAAGGCAACGAAGAGGATTTGAAAGCAAGGCAGAATTGCAGGAAACAGATTTCAGGAGGTCGATTCGAATCGCCTGTAAAGCACATGAAAAGCGGCAAAACGTCGACAATGATGCCCTTGGCCAAAAAGGGCGTATGCGTTTTTTCCTGAATATATTCAGGAAAAAACGCATACGCCCTTTTTGGCCAACCAAGCAACCTGGAAAGGCAAATCAGCGATACAAAGAAGTCTCGCTGCCCATCGGTCAAAAGGGCCATGCTGAAAAAAGTGTCAAAACCAGAAATGCAGGACAGGCCATGGAGAAATGGGAGCCTTGCTACGCTGATGGGCGGGATGTAAATTGCCAACAGCCACTCTGGAGAAGTGTACGGTGTGTCCTGAAACATCGAAAAAACACAGCTTAGAGCGCATAGGGCACTTCCACTCATGGGCGTATAAATTGGGAAAACTAAAAATCAGCAAGACACAGGCACCCCAAAGTTTAGGGCTGCTCTGTTGACAAGAACCTCCACTTCATGACACCTTAAATATCCCTGGAAAGAGAAAAATGGATAAAGAAGTGGTGGTCCTTATGTACAATGGAATATCACTCAGCCATGAAATCAATGTCATAAGGCTAGTAGCAGCATGATGAGTAGATGTAGGCACGACGATTCTAAGTGAAATAAGTCACACAGAAAAAGACACTTATCATAAGCTATCAGTTATAGAGGGAATGTAAAAACCGCTACACTTGAACTGAATTACAAAACAGAACAGAGTCACACGTTTAGAAGACACACTATGGCTGCTTAACGGGAAAGGTGAGGTGGGGTGATGAATAAAACAAGGGTTTCAAATGAGCTCAGCTACCGTTCCATAAACCCAATATGTAATAGAAAGACCTACTCCTTGCTCAGTGAACTGGACTCAACACCCCCTATTCACCGCACAAGAATATATCTGACTAGTAAGAATCTTAAAAGCTATGTATTGATATCTCTCTGGAAGTGAGTCAAGTGGGTGTAAAGCGGCATAAACACAGCCGTGAAAAGCAGCTAAACCCCATTATAAAAATAAATTACTTTTAAAAGCCCGTGAAACAAAGACAGTGAAAGAGAGAGAAATTCTTACAAAATTCGTTCAGGCTCTGTGATGCAACCTGGATTGACCATATCTAGACCCACAGCTGGATGAGACATAAGGGTGGACACTCTCGGGGCTGAGAGCTTTGGTGAGGTTGGGGGAGCAAACGCAGAGCCTTTAAAGTAATACTGCCTGTTACCCATCCCATGGGTCCCAAATCTCCAGGTTCAAGGGCATCTTCCTACATCGAAAACATGCATGAGAAACCCAGAAGGTGGTACACCGTGTGATCGGGAAAGCTTTCTAAAACGCACCTCATTTCTCATCTCCTTGTGCTCGGGTTCGCCATTCCAGCCGCTTTACTAGCAATCTCCCTCCTTGGAGAATCAGCACCTTTAACCTCCTGTTCCATACAGCTTGCAATTTGTCCTGAGGATGAACGGGAAGAGGGGGAGCCAATGAGAGAGTAGCTCTAGGTGTTGGGACAGGCACAGGTCACTCTATTTTCCCATCAGGAAGAAGAATTAACCACAGGCTCAGCCTGCCGCCCGGAACCAGAAGAGGGCCTGAGGCAATCCTGCGCTTTTGCGGCCAGCTCCCAAAAAAGCGAGTTGAAAAATGGAGCTCAGGGGCACTGCAATTCACAAACCTGCAGAGTTATAAATGATAACTCTCGTCCACAAATATATTGAGGGAAGGCAACGAAGAGGATTTGAAAGCAAGGCAGAATTGCAGGAAACAGATTTCAGGAGGTCGATTCGAATCGCCTGTAAAGCACATGAAAAGCGGCAAAACGTCGACAATGATGCCCTTGGCCAAAAAGGGCGTATGCGTTTTTTCCTGAATATATTCAGGAAAAAACGCATACGCCCTTTTTGGCCAACCAAGCAACCTGGAAAGGCAAATCAGCGCTACAAAGAAGTCTCGCTGCCCATCGGTCAAAAGGGCCATGCTGAAAAAAGTGTCAAAACCAGAAATGCAGGACAGGCCATGGAGAAATGGGAGCCTTGCTACGCTGATGGGCGGGATGTAAATTGCCAACAGCCACTCTGGAGAAGTGTACGGTGTGTCCTGAAACATCGAAAAAACACAGCTTAGAGCGCATAGGGCACTTCCAGTCATGGGCGTATAAATTGGGAAAACTAAAAATCAGCAAGACACAGGCACCCCAAAGTTTAGGGCTGCTCTGTTGACAAGAACCTCCACTTCATGACACCTTAAATATCCCTGGAAAGAGAAAAATGGATAAAGAAGTGGTGGTCCTTATGTACAATGGAATATCACTCAGCCATGAAATCAATGTCATAAGGCTAGTAGCAGCATGATGAGTAGATTTAGGCACGACGATTCTAAGTGAAATAAGTCTCACAGAAAAAGACACTTATCATAAGCTATCACTTATAGAGGGAATGTAAAAACCGCTACACTTGAACTGAATTACAAAACAGAACAGAGTCACACGTTTAGAAGACACACTATGGCTGCTTAACGGGAAAGGTGAGGTGGGGTGATGCATAAAACAAGGGTTTCAAATTAGCTCAGATACCGTTCCATAAACCCAATATGTAATAGAAAGACCTACTCCTTGCCCAGTGAACTGGACTCAACACCCCCTATTCACCGCACAAGAATATATCTGACTAGTAAGAATCTTAAAACCTATGTATTGATATCTCTCTAAGTGAGTCAAGTGGGTATAAAGCAGCGTAAACTCAGCCGTGAAAAGCAGCTAAACCCCAGTATAAAAATAAATTACTTTTAAAAGCCCGTGAAACAAAGACAGTGAAAGAGAGAGAAATTCTTACAAAATTCGTTCAGGCTCTGTGATGCAACCTGGATTGACCATATCTAGACCCACAGCTGGATGAGACATAAGGGTGGACAGTCTCGGGGCTGAGAGCTTTGGTGAGGTTGGGGGAGCAAACGCAGAGCCTTTAAAGTAATACTGCCTGTTACCCATCCCATGGGTCCCAAATCTCCAGGTTCAAGGGCATCTTCCTACATCGAAAACATGCATGAGAAACCCAGAAGGTGGTACACCGTGTGATCGGGAAAGCTTTCTAAAACACACCTCATTTCTCATCTCCTTGTGCTCGGGTTCGCCATTCCAGCCGCTTTACTAGCAATCTCCCTCCTTGGAGAATCAGCACCTTTAACCTCCTGTTCCATACAGCTTGCAATTTGTCCTGAGGATGAACGGGAAGAGGGGGAGCCAATGAGAGAGTAGCTCTAGGTGTTGGGACAGGCACAGGTCACTCTATTTTCCCATCAGGAAGAAGAATTAACCACAGGCTCAGCCTGCCGCCCGGAACCAGAAGAGGGCCTGAGGCAATCCTGCGCTTTTGCGGCCAGCTCCCAAAAAAGCGAGTTGAAAAATGGAGCTCAGGGGCACTGCAATTCACAAACCTGCAGCGTTATAAAAGATAACTCTCGTCCACAAATATATTGAGGGAAGGCAACGAAGAGGATTTGAAAGCAAGGCAGAATTGCAGGAAACAGATTTCAGGAGGTCGATTCGAATCGCCTGTAAAGCACATGAAAAGCGGCAAAACGTCGACAATGATGCCCTTGGCCAAAAAGGGCGTATGCGTTTTTTCCTGAATATATTCAGGAAAAAACGCATACGCCCTTTTTGGCCAACCAAGCAACCTGGAAAGGCAAATCAGCGCTACAAAGAAGTCTCGCTGCCCATCGGTCAAAAGGGCCATGC
This sequence comes from Balaenoptera ricei, assembly GCF_028023285.1. Taxonomy (NCBI): domain Eukaryota; kingdom Metazoa; phylum Chordata; class Mammalia; order Artiodactyla; family Balaenopteridae; genus Balaenoptera; species Balaenoptera ricei. The sequence goes on from NW_026777781.1 coordinate 65,223, forward strand.
TGAAAAAAGTGTCAAAACCAGAAATGCAGGACAGGCCATGGAGAAATGGGAGCCTTGCTACGCTGATGGGCGGGATGTAAATTGCCAACAGCCACTCTGGAGAAGTGTACGGTGTGTCCTGAAACATCGAAAAAACACAGCTTAGAGCGCATAGGGCACTTCCACTCATGGGCGTATAAATTGGGAAAACTAAAAATCAGCAAGACACAGGCACCCCAAAGTTTAGGGCTGCTCTGTTGACAAGAACCTCCACTTCATGACACCTTAAATATCCCTGGAAAGAGAAAAATGGATAAAGAAGTGGTGGTCCTTATGTACAATGGAATATCACTCAGCCATGAAATCAATGTCATAAGGCTAGTAGCAGCATGATGAGTAGATTTAGGCACGACGATTCTAAGTGAAATAAGTCTCACAGAAAAAGACACTTATCATAAGCTATCACTTATAGAGGGAATGTAAAAACCGCTACACTTGAACTGAATTACAAAACAGAACAGAGTCACACGTTTAGAAGACACACTATGGCTGCTTAACGGGAAAGGTGAGGTGGGGTGATGCATAAAACAAGGGTTTCAAATTAGCTCAGATACCGTTCCATAAACCCAATATGTAATAGAAAGACCTACTCCTTGCCCAGTGAACTGGACTCAACACCCCCTATTCACCGCACAAGAATATATCTGACTAGTAAGAATCTTAAAACCTATGTATTGATATCTCTCTAAGTGAGTCAAGTGGGTATAAAGCAGCGTAAACTCAGCCGTGAAAAGCAGCTAAACCCCAGTATAAAAATAAATTACTTTTAAAAGCCCGTGAAACAAAGACAGTGAAAGAGAGAGAAATTCTTACAAAATTCGTTCAGGCTCTGTGATGCAACCTGGATTGACCATATCTAGACCCACAGCTGGATGAGACATAAGGGTGGACAGTCTCGGGGCTGAGAGCTTTGGTGAGGTTGGGGGAGCAAACGCAGAGCCTTTAAAGTAATACTGCCTGTTACCCATCCCATGGGTCCCAAATCTCCAGGTTCAAGGGCATCTTCCTACATCGAAAACATGCATGAGAAACCCAGAAGGTGGTACACCGTGTGATCGGGAAAGCTTTCTAAAACGCACCTCATTTCTCATCTCCTTGTTCTCGGGTTCGCCATTCCAGCCGCTTTACTAGCAATCTCCCTCCTTGGAGAATCAGCACCTTTAACCTCCTGTTCCATACAGCTTGCAATTTGTCCTGAGGATGAACGGGAAGAGGGGGAGCCAATGAGAGACTAGCTCTAGGTGTTGGGACAGGCACAGGTCACTCTATTTTCCCATCAGGAAGAAGAATTAACCACAGGCTCAGCCTGCCGCCCGGAACCAGAAGAGGGCCTGAGGCAATCCTGCGCTTTTGCGGCCAGCTCCCAAAAAAGCGAGTTGAAAAATGGAGCTCAGGGGCACTGCAATTCACAAACCTGCAGAGTTATAAATGATAACTCTCGTTCACAAATATATTGAGGGAAGGAACGAAGAGGATTTGAAAGCAAGGCAGAATTGCAGGAAACAGATTTCAGGAGGTCGATTCGAATCGCCTGTAAAGCACATGAAAAGCGGCAAAACGTTGACAATGATGCCCTTGGCCAAAAAGGGCGTATGCGTTTTTTCCTGAATATATTCAGGAAAAAACGCATACGCCCTTTTTGGCCAACCAAGCAACCTGGAAAGGCAAATCAGCGCTACAAAGAAGTCTCGCTGCCCATCGGTCAAAAGGGCCATGCTGAAAAAAGTGTCAAAACCAGAAATGCAGGACAGGCCATGGAGAAATGGGAGCCTTGCTACGCTGATGGGCGGGATGTAAATTGCCAACAGCCAATCTGGAGAAGTGTACGGTGTGTCCTGAAACATCGAAAAAACACAGCTTAGAGCGCATAGGGCACTTCCACTCATGGGCGTATAAATTGGGAAAACTAAAAATCAGCAAGACACAGGCACCCCAAAGTTTAGGGCTGCTCTGTTGACAAGAACCTCCACTTCATGACACCTTAAATATCCCTGGAAAGAGAAAAATGGATAAAGAAGTGGTGGTCCTTATGTACAATGGAATATCACTCAGCCATGAAATCAATGTCATAAGGCTAGTAGCAGCATGATGAGTAGATGTAGGCACGACGATTCTAAGTGAAATAAGTCACACAGAAAAAGACACTTATCATAAGCTATCAGTTATAGAGGGAATGTAAAAACCGCTACACTTGAACTGAATTACAAAACAGAACAGAGTCACACGTTTAGAAGACACACTATGGCTGCTTAACGGGAAAGGTGAGGTGGGGTGATGAATAAAACAAGGGTTTCAAGTGAGCTCAGCTACCGTTCCATAAACCCAATATGTAATAGAAAGACCTACTCCTTGCTCAGTGAACTGGACTCAACACCCCCTATTCACCGCACAAGAATATATCTGACTAGTAAGAATCTTAAAACCTATGTATTGATATCTCTCTGGAAGTGAGTCAAGTGGGTGTAAAGCGGCATAAACACAGCCGTGAAAAGCAGCTAAACCCCATTATAAAAATAAATTACTTTTAAAAGCCCGTGAAACAAAGACAGTGAAAGAGAGAGAAATTCTTACAAAATTCGTTCAGGCTCTGTGATGCAACCTGGATTGACCATATCTAGACCCACAGCTGGATGAGACATAAGGGTGGACACTCTCGGGGCTGAGAGGTTTGGTGAGTTTGGGGGAGCAAACGCAGAGCCTTTAAAGTAATACTGCCTGTTACCCATCCCATGGGTCCCAAATCTCCAGGTTCAAGGGCATCTTCCTACATCGAAAACATGCATGAGAAACCCAGAAGGTGGTACACCATGTGATCGGGAAAGCTTTCTAAAACGCACCTCATTTCTCAACTCCTTGTGCTCGGGTTCGCCATTCCAGCCGCTTTACTAGCAATCTCCCTCCTTGGAGAACCAGCACCTTTAACCTCCTGTTCCGTACAGCTTGCAATTTGTCCTGAGGATGAACGGGAAGAGGGGGAGCCAATGAGAGACTAGCTCTAGGTGTTGGGACAGGCACAGGTCACTCTATTTTCCCATCAGGAAGAAGAATTAACCACAGGCTCAGCCTGCCGCCCGGAACCAGAAGAGGGCCTGAGGCAATCCTGCGCTTTTGCGGCCAGCTCCCAAAAAAGCGAGTTGAAAAATGGAGCTCAGGGGCACTGCAATTCACAAACCTGCAGAGTTATAAATGATAACTCTCGTCCACAAATATATTGAGGGAAGGCAACGAAGAGGATTTGAAAGCAAGGCAGAATTGCAGGAAACAGATTTCAGGAGGTCGATTCGAATCGCCTGTAAAGCACATGAAAAGCGGCAAAACGTCGACAATGATGCCCTTGGCCAAAAAGGGCGTATGCGTTTTTTCCTGAATATATTCAGGAAAAAACGCATACGCCCTTTTTGGCCAACCAAGCAACCTGGAAAGGCAAATCAGCGCTACAAAGAAGTCTCGCTGCCCATCGGTCAAAAGGGCCATGCTGAAAAAAGTGTCAAAACCTGAAATGCAGGACAGGCCATGGAGAAATGGGAGCCTTGCTACGCTGATGGGCGGGATGTAAATTGCCAGCAGCCACTCTGGAGAAGTGTACGGTGTGTCCTGAAACATCGAAAAAACACAGCTTAGAGTGCATAGGGCACTTCCACTCATGGGCGTATAAATTGGGAAAACTAAAAATCAGCAAGACACAGGCACCCCAAAGTTTAGGGCTGCTCTGTTGACAAGAACCTCCACTTCATGACACCTTAAATATCCCTGGAAAGAGAAAAATGGATAAAGAAGTGGTGGTCCTTATGTACAATGGAATATCACTCAGCCATGAAATCAATGTCATAAGGCTAGTAGCAGCATGATGAGTAGATGTAGGCACGACGATTCTAAGTGAAATAAGTCACACAGAAAAAGACACTTATCATAAGCTATCAGTTATAGAGGGAATGTAAAAACCGCTACACTTGAACTGAATTACAAAACAGAACAGAGTCACACGTTTAGAAGACACACTATGGCTGCTTAACGGGAAAGGTGAGGTGGGGTGATGAATAAAACAAGGGTTTCAAGTGAGCTCAGCTACCGTTCCATAAACCCAATATGTAATAGAAAGACCTACTCCTTGCTCAGTGAACTGGACTCAACACCCCCTATTCACCGCACAAGAATATATCTGACTAGTAAGAATCTTAAAACCTATGTATTGATATCTCTCTGGAAGTGAGTCAAGTGGGTGTAAAGCGGCATAAACACAGCCGTGAAAAGCAGCTAAACCCCATTATAAAAATAAATTACTTTTAAAAGCCCGTGAAACAAAGACAGTGAAAGAGAGAGAAATTCTTACAAAATTCGTTCAGGCTCTGTGATGCAACCTGGATTGACCATATCTAGACCCACAGCTGGATGAGACATAAGGGTGGACACTCTCGGGGCTGAGAGGTTTGGTGAGTTTGGGGGAGCAAACGCAGAGCCTTTAAAGTAATACTGCCTGTTACCCATCCCATGGGTCCCAAATCTCCAGGTTCAAGGGCATCTTCCTACATCGAAAACATGCATGAGAAACCCAGAAGGTGGTACACCATGTGATCGGGAAAGCTTTCTAAAACGCACCTCATTTCTCAACTCCTTGTGCTCGGGTTCGCCATTCCAGCCGCTTTACTAGCAATCTCCCTCCTTGGAGAACCAGCACCTTTAACCTCCTGTTCCGTACAGCTTGCAATTTGTCCTGAGGATGAACGGGAAGAGGGGGAGCCAATGAGAGACTAGCTCTAGGTGTTGGGACAGGCACAGGTCACTCTATTTTCCCATCAGGAAGAAGAATTAACCACAGGCTCAGCCTGCCGCCCGGAACCAGAAGAGGGCCTGAGGCAATCCTGCGCTTTTGCGGCCAGCTCCCAAAAAAGCGAGTTGAAAAATGGAGCTCAGGGGCACTGCAATTCACAAACCTGCAGAGTTATAAATGATAACTCTCGTCCACAAATATATTGAGGGAAGGCAACGAAGAGGATTTGAAAGCAAGGCAGAATTGCAGGAAACAGATTTCAGGAGGTCGATTCGAATCGCCTGTAAAGCACATGAAAAGCGGCAAAACGTCGACAATGATGCCCTTGGCCAAAAAGGGCGTATGCGTTTTTTCCTGAATATATTCAGGAAAAAACGCATACGCCCTTTTTGGCCAACCAAGCAACCTGGAAAGGCAAATCAGCGCTACAAAGAAGTCTCGCTGCCCATCGGTCAAAAGGGCCATGCTGAAAAAAGTGTCAAAACCTGAAATGCAGGACAGGCCATGGAGAAATGGGAGCCTTGCTACGCTGATGGGCGGGATGTAAATTGCCAGCAGCCACTCTGGAGAAGTGTACGGTGTGTCCTGAAACATCGAAAAAACACAGCTTAGAGTGCATAGGGCACTTCCACTCATGGGCGTATAAATTGGGAAAACTAAAAATCAGCAAGACACAGGCACCCCAAAGTTTAGGGCTGCTCTGTTGACAAGAACCTCCACTTCATGACACCTTAAATATCCCTGGAAAGAGAAAAATGGATAAAGAAGTGGTGGTCCTTATGTACAATGGAATATCACTCAGCCATGAAATCAATGTCATAAGGCTAGTAGCAGCATGATGAGTAGATGTAGGCACGACGATTCTAAGTGAAATAAGTCACACAGAAAAAGACACTTATCATAAGCTATCAGTTATAGAGGGAATGTAAAAACCGCTACACTTGAACTGAATTACAAAACAGAACAGAGTCACACGTTTAGAAGACACACTATGGCTGCTTAACGGGAAAGGTGAGGTGGGGTGATGAATAAAACAAGGGTTTCAAGTGAGCTCAGCTACCGTTCCATAAACCCAATATGTAATAGAAAGACCTACTCCTTGCTCAGTGAACTGGACTCAACACCCCCTATTCACCGCACAAGAATATATCTGACTAGTAAGAATCTTAAAACCTATGTATTGATATCTCTCTGGAAGTGAGTCAAGTGGGTGTAAAGCGGCATAAACACAGCCGTGAAAAGCAGCTAAACCCCATTATAAAAATAAATTACTTTTAAAAGCCCGTGAAACAAAGACAGTGAAAGAGAGAGAAATTCTTACAAAATTCGTTCAGGCTCTGTGATGCAACCTGGATTGACCATATCTAGACCCACAGCTGGATGAGACATAAGGGTGGACACTCTCGGGGCTGAGAGGTTTGGTGAGTTTGGGGGAGCAAACGCAGAGCCTTTAAAGTAATACTGCCTGTTACCCATCCCATGGGTCCCAAATCTCCAGGTTCAAGGGCATCTTCCTACATCGAAAACATGCATGAGAAACCCAGAAGGTGGTACACCATGTGATCGGGAAAGCTTTCTAAAACGCACCTCATTTCTCAACTCCTTGTGCTCGGGTTCGCCATTCCAGCCGCTTTACTAGCAATCTCCCTCCTTGGAGAACCAGCACCTTTAACCTCCTGTTCCGTACAGCTTGCAATTTGTCCTGAGGATGAACGGGAAGAGGGGGAGCCAATGAGAGACTAGCTCTAGGTGTTGGGACAGGCACAGGTCACTCTATTTTCCCATCAGGAAGAAGAATTAACCACAGGCTCAGCCTGCCGCCCGGAACCAGAAGAGGGCCTGAGGCAATCCTGCGCTTTTGCGGCCAGCTCCCAAAAAAGCGAGTTGAAAAATGGAGCTCAGGGGCACTGCAATTCACAAACCTGCAGAGTTATAAATGATAACTCTCGTCCACAAATATATTGAGGGAAGGCAACGAAGAGGATTTGAAAGCAAGGCAGAATTGCAGGAAACAGATTTCAGGAGGTCGATTCGAATCGCCTGTAAAGCACATGAAAAGCGGCAAAACGTCGACAATGATGCCCTTGGCCAAAAAGGGCGTATGCGTTTTTTCCTGAATATATTCAGGAAAAAACGCATACGCCCTTTTTGGCCAACCAAGCAACCTGGAAAGGCAAATCAGCGCTACAAAGAAGTCTCGCTGCCCATCGGTCAAAAGGGCCATGCTGAAAAAAGTGTCAAAACCTGAAATGCAGGACAGGCCATGGAGAAATGGGAGCCTTGCTACGCTGATGGGCGGGATGTAAATTGCCAACAGCCACTCTGGAGAAGTGTACGGTGTGTCCTGAAACATCGAAAAAACACAGCTTAGAGCGCATAGGGCACTTCCACTCATGGGCGTATAAATTGGGAAAACTAAAAATCAGCAAGACACAGGCACCCCAAAGTTTAGGGCTGCTCTGTTGACAAGAACCTCCACTTCATGACACCTTAAATATCCCTGGAAAGAGAAAAATGGATAAAGAAGTGGTGGTCCTTATGTACAATGGAATATCACTCAGCCATGAAATCAATGTCATAAGGCTAGTAGCAGCATGATGAGTAGATGTAGGCACGACGATTCTAAGTGAAATAAGTCACACAGAAAAAGACACTTATCATAAGCTATCAGTTATAGAGGGAATGTAAAAACCGCTACACTTGAACTGAATTACAAAACAGAACAGAGTCACACGTTTAGAAGACACACTATGGCTGCTTAACGGGAAAGGTGAGGTGGGGTGATGAATAAAACAAGGGTTTCAAATGAGCTCAGCTACCGTTCCATAAACCCAATATGTAATAGAAAGACCTACTCCTTGCTCAGTGAACTGGACTTAACACCCCCTATTCACCGCACAAGAATATATCTGACTAGTAAGAATCTTAAAACCTATGTATTGATATCTCTCTGGAAGTGAGTCAAGTGGGTGTAAAGCGGCATAAAAACAGCCGTGAAAAGCAGCTAAACCCCATTATAAAAATAAATTACTTTTAAAAGCCCGTGAAACAAAGACAGTGAAAGAGAGAGAAATTCTTACAAAATTCGTTCAGGGGCTGTGATGCAACCTGGATTGACCATATCTAGACCCACAGCTGGATGAGACATAAGGGTGGACACTCTCGGGGCTGAGAGGTTTGGTGAGTTTGGGGGAGCAAACGCAGAGCCTTTAAAGTAATACTGCCTGTTACCCATCCCATGGGTCCCAAATCTCCAGGTTCAAGGGCATCTTCCTACATCGAAAACATGCATGAGAAACCCAGAAGGTGGTACACCATGTGATCGGGAAAGCTTTCTAAAACGCACCTCATTTCTCAACTCCTTGTGCTCGGGTTCGCCATTCCAGCCGCTTTACTAGCAATCTCCCTCCTTGGAGAACCAGCACCTTTAACCTCCTGTTCCGTACAGCTTGCAATTTGTCCTGAGGATGAACGGGAAGAGGGGGAGCCAATGAGAGACTAGCTCTAGGTGTTGGGACAGGCACAGGTCACTCTATTTTCCCATCAGGAAGAAGAATTAACCACAGGCTCAGCCTGCCGCCCGGAACCAGAAGAGGGCCTGAGGCAATCCTGCGCTTTTGCGGCCAGCTCCCAAAAAAGCGAGTTGAAAAATGGAGCTCAGGGGCACTGCAATTCACAAACCTGCAGAGTTATAAATGATAACTCTCGTCCACAAATATATTGAGGGAAGGCAACGAAGAGGATTTGAAAGCAAGGCAGAATTGCAGGAAACAGATTTCAGGAGGTCGATTCGAATCGCCTGTAAAGCACATGAAAAGCGGCAAAACGTCGACAATGATGCCCTTGGCCAAAAAGGGCGTATGCGTTTTTTCCTGAATATATTCAGGAAAAAACGCATACGCCCTTTTTGGCCAACCAAGCAACCTGGAAAGGCAAATCAGCGCTACAAAGAAGTCTCGCTGCCCATCGGTCAAAAGGGCCATGCTGAAAAAAGTGTCAAAACCAGAAATGCAGGACAGGCCATGGAGAAATGGGAGCCTTGCTACGCTGATGGGCGGGATGTAAATTGCCAACAGCCACTCTGGAGAAGTGTACGGTGTGTCCTGAAACATCGAAAAAACACAGCTTAGAGCGCATAGGGCACTTCCACTCATGGGCGTATAAATTGGGAAAACTAAAAATCAGCAAGACACAGGCACCCCAAAGTTTAGGGCTGCTCTGTTGACAAGAACCTCCACTTCATGACACCTTAAATATCCCTGGAAAGAGAAAAATGGATAAAGAAGTGGTGGTCCTTATGTACAATGGAATATCACTCAGCCATGAAATCAATGTCATAAGGCTAGTAGCAGCATGATGAGTAGATGTAGGCACGACGATTCTAAGTGAAATAAGTCACACAGAAAAAGACACTTATCATAAGCTATCAGTTATAGAGGGAATGTAAAAACCGCTACACTTGAACTGAATTACAAAACAGAACAGAGTCACACGTTTAGAAGACACACTATGGCTGCTTAACGGGAAAGGTGAGGTGGGGTGATGAATAAAACAAGGGTTTCAAATGAGCTCAGCTACCGTTCCATAAACCCAATATGTAATAGAAAGACCTACTCCTTGCTCAGTGAACTGGACTCAACACCCCCTATTCACCGCACAAGAATATATCTGACTAGTAAGAATCTTAAAACCTATGTATTGATATCTCTCTGGAAGTGAGTCAAGTGGGTGTAAAGCGGCATAAACACAGCCGTGAAAAGCAGCTAAACCCCATTATAAAAATAAATTACTTTTAAAAGCCCGTGAAACAAAGACAGTGAAAGAGAGAGAAATTCTTACAAAATTCGTTCAGGGGCTGTGATGCAACCTGGATTGACCATATCTAGACCCACAGCTGGATGAGACATAAGGGTGGACACTCTCGGGGCTGAGAGGTTTGGTGAGTTTGGGGGAGCAAACGCAGAGCCTTTAAAGTAATACTGCCTGTTACCCATCCCATGGGTCCCAAATCTCCAGGTTCAAGGGCATCTTCCTACATCGAAAACATGCATGAGAAACCCAGAAGGTGGTACACCATGTGATCGGGAAAGCTTTCTAAAACGCACCTCATTTCTCAACTCCTTGTGCTCAGTTCGCCATTCCAGCCGCTTTACTAGCAATCTCCCTCCTTGGAGAACCAGCACCTTTAACCTCCTGTTCCGTACAGCTTGCAATTTGTCCTGAGGATGAACGGGAAGAGGGGGAGCCAATGAGAGACTAGCTCTAGGTGTTGGGACAGGCACAGGTCACTCTATTTTCCCATCAGGAAGAAGAATTAACCACAGGCTCAGCCTGCCGCCCAGAACCAGAAGAGGGCCTGAGGCAATCCTGCGCTTTTGCGGCCAGCTCCCAAAAAAGCGAGTTGAAAAATGGAGCTCAGGGGCACTGCAATTCACAAACCTGCAGAGTTATAAATGATAACTCTCGTCCACAAATATATTGAGGGAAGGCAACGAAGAGGATTTGAAAGCAAGGCAGAATTGCAGGAAACAGATTTCAGGAGGTCGATTCGAATCGCCTGTAAAGCACATGAAAAGCGGCAAAACGTCGACAATGATGCCCTTGGCCAAAAAGGGCGTATGCGTTTTTTCCTGAATATATTCAGGAAAAAACGCATACACCCTTTTTGGCCAACCAAGCAACCTGGAAAGGCAAATCAGCGCTACAAAGAAGTCTCGCTGCCCATCGGTCAAAAGGGCCATGCTGAAAAAAGTGTCAAAACCTGAAATGCAGGACAGGCCATGGAGAAATGGGAGCCTTGCTACGCTGATGGGCGGGATGTAAATTGCCAGCAGCCACTCTGGAGAAGTGTACGGTGTGTCCTGAAACATCGAAAAAACACAGCTTAGAGCGCATAGGGCACTTCCACTCATGGGCGTATAAATTGGGAAAACTAAAAATCAGCAAGACACAGGCACCCCAAAGTTTAGGGCTGCTCTGTTGACAAGAACCTCCACTTCATGACACCTTAAATATCCCTGGAAAGAGAAAAATGGATAAAGAAGTGGTGGTCCTTATGTACAATGGAATATCACTCAGCCATGAAATCAATGTCATAAGGCTAGTAGCAGCATGATGAGTAGATGTAGGCACTACGATTCTAAGTGAAATAAGTCACACAGAAAAAGACACTTATCATAAGCTATCAGTTATAGAGGGAATGTAAAAACCGCTACACTTGAACTGAATTACAAAACAGAACAGAGTCACACGTTTAGAAGACACACTATGGCTGCTTAACGGGAAAGGTGAGGTGGGGTGATGAATAAAACAAGGGTTTCAAATGAGCTCAGCTACCGTTCCATAAACCCAATCTGTAATAGAAAGACCTACTCCTTGCTCAGTGAACTGGACTTAACACCCCCTATTCACCGCACAAGAATATATCTGACTAGTAAGAATCTTAAAACCTATGTATTGATATCTCTCTGGAAGTGAGTCAAGTGGGTGTAAAGCGGCATAAAAACAGCCGTGAAAAGCAGCTAAACCCCATTATAAAAATAAATTACTTTTAAAAGCCCGTGAAACAAAGACAGTGAAAGAGAGAGAAATTCTTACAAAATTCGTTCAGGGGCTGTGATGCAACCTGGATTGACCATATCTAGACCCACAGCTGGATGAGACATAAGGGTGGACACTCTCGGGGCTGAGAGGTTTGGTGAGTTTGGGGGAGCAAACGCAGAGCCTTTAAAGTAATACTGCCTGTTACCCATCCCATGGGTCCCAAATCTCCAGGTTCAAGGGCATCTTCCTACATCGAAAACATGCATGAGAAACCCAGAAGGTGGTACACCATGTGATCGGGAAAGCTTTCTAAAACGCACCTCATTTCTCAACTCCTTGTGCTCAGTTCGCCATTCCAGCCGCTTTACTAGCAATCTCCCTCCTTGGAGAACCAGCACCTTTAACCTCCTGTTCCGTACAGCTTGCAATTTGTCCTGAGGATGAACGGGAAGAGGGGGAGCCAATGAGAGACTAGCTCTAGGTGTTGGGACAGGCACAGGTCACTCTATTTTCCCATCAGGAAGAAGAATTAACCACAGGCTCAGCCTGCCGCCCGGAACCAGAAGAGGGCCTGAGGCAATCCTGCGCTTTTGCGGCCAGCTCCCAAAAAAGCGAGTTGAAAAATGGAGCTCAGGGGCACTGCAATTCACAAACCTGCAGAGTTATAAATGATAACTCTCGTCCACAAATATATTGAGGGAAGGCAACGAAGAGGATTTGAAAGCAAGGCAGAATTGCAGGAAACAGATTTCAGGAGGTCGATTCGAATCGCCTGTAAAGCACATGAAAAGCGGCAAAACGTCGACAATGATGCCCTTGGCCAAAAAGGGCGTATGCGTTTTTTCCTGAATATATTCAGGAAAAAACGCATACGCCCTTTTTGGCCAAGCAAGCAACCTGGAAAGGCAAATCAGCGCTACAAAGAAGTCTCGCTGCCCATCGGTCAAAAGGGCCATGCTGAAAAAAGTGTCAAAACCTGAAATGCAGGACAGGCCATGGAGAAATGGGAGCCTTGCTACGCTGATGGGCGGGATGTAAATTGCCAGCAGCCACTCTGGAGAAGTGTACGGTGTGTCCTGAAACATCGAAAAAACACAGCTTAGAGCGCATAGGGCACTTCCACTCATGGGCGTATAAATTGGGAAAACTAAAAATCAGCAAGACACAGGCACCCCAAAGTTTAGGGCTGCTCTGTTGACAAGAACCTCCACTTCATGACACCTTAAATATCCCTGGAAAGAGAAAAATGGATAAAGAAGTGGTGGTCCTTATGTACAATGGAATATCACTCAGCCATGAAATCAATGTCATAAGGCTAGTAGCAGCATGATGAGTAGATGTAGGCACTACGATTCTAAGTGAAATAAGTCACACAGAAAAAGACACTTATCATAAGCTATCAGTTATAGAGGGAATGTAAAAACCGCTACACTTGAACTGAATTACAAAACAGAACAGAGTCACACGTTTAGAAGACACACTATGGCTGCTTAACGGGAAAGGTGAGGTGGGGTGATGAATAAAACAAGGGTTTCAAATGAGCTCAGCTACCGTTCCATAAACCCAATATGTAATAGAAAGACCTACTCCTTGCTCAGTGAACTGGACTTAACACCCCCTATTCACCGCACAAGAATATATCTGACTAGTAAGAATCTTAAAACCTATGTATTGATATCTCTCTGGAAGTGAGTCAAGTGGGTGTAAAGCGGCATAAAAACAGCCGTGAAAAGCAGCTAAACCCCATTATAAAAATAAATTACTTTTAAAAGCCCGTGAAACAAAGACAGTGAAAGAGAGAGAAATTCTTACAAAATTCGTTCAGGGGCTGTGATGCAACCTGGATTGACCATATCTAGACCCACAGCTGGATGAGACATAAGGGTGGACACTCTCGGGGCTGAGAGGTTTGGTGAGTTTGGGGGAGCAAACGCAGAGCCTTTAAAGTAATACTGCCTGTTACCCATCCCATGGGTCCCAAATCTCCAGGTTCAAGGGCATCTTCCTACATCGAAAACATGCATGAGAAACCCAGAAGGTGGTACACCATGTGATCGGGAAAGCTTTCTAAAACGCACCTCATTTCTCAACTCCTTGTGCTCGGGTTCGCCATTCCAGCCGCTTTACTAGCAATCTCCCTCCTTGGAGAACCAGCACCTTTAACCTCCTGTTCCGTACAGCTTGCAATTTGTCCTGAGGATGAACGGGAAGAGGGGGAGCCAATGAGAGACTAGCTCTAGGTGTTGGGACAGGCACAGGTCACTCTATTTTCCCATCAGGAAGAAGAATTAACCACAGGCTCAGCCTGCCGCCCGGAACCAGAAGAGGGCCTGAGGCAATCCTGCGCTTTTGCGGCCAGCTCCCAAAAAAGCGAGTTGAAAAATGGAGCTCAGGGGCACTGCAATTCACAAACCTGCAGAGTTATAAATGATAACTCTCGTCCACAAATATATTGAGGGAAGGCAACGAAGAGGATTTGAAAGCAAGGCAGAATTGCAGGAAACAGATTTCAGGAGGTCGATTCGAATCGCCTGTAAAGCACATGAAAAGCGGCAAAACGTCGACAATGATGCCCTTGGCCAAAAAGGGCGTATGCGTTTTTTCCTGAATATATTCAGGAAAAAACGCATACGCCCTTTTTGGCCAAGCAAGCAACCTGGAAAGGCAAATCAGCGCTACAAAGAAGTCTCGCTGCCCATCGGTCAAAAGGGCCATGCTGAAAAAAGTGTCAAAACCTGAAATGCAGGACAGGCCATGGAGAAATGGGAGCCTTGCTACGCTGATGGGCGGGATGTAAATTGCCAGCAGCCACTCTGGAGAAGTGTACGGTGTGTCCTGAAACATCGAAAAAACACAGCTTAGAGCGCATAGGGCACTTCCACTCATGGGCGTATAAATTGGGAAAACTAAAAATCAGCAAGACACAGGCACCCCAAAGTTTAGGGCTGCTCTGTTGACAAGAACCTCCACTTCATGACACCTTAAATATCCCTGGAAAGAGAAAAATGGATAAAGAAGTGGTGGTCCTTATGTACAATGGAATATCACTCAGCCATGAAATCAATGTCATAAGGCTAGTAGCAGCATGATGAGTAGATGTAGGCACGACGATTCTAAGTGAAATAAGTCACACAGAAAAAGACACTTATCATAAGCTATCAGTTATAGAGGGAATGTAAAAACCGCTACACTTGAACTGAATTACAAAACAGAACAGAGTCACACGTTTAGAAGACACACTATGGCTGCTTAACGGGAAAGGTGAGGTGGGGTGATGAATAAAACAAGGGTTTCAAATGAGCTCAGCTACCGTTCCATAAACCCAATATGTAATAGAAAGACCTACTCCTTGCTCAGTGAACTGGACTTAACACCCCCTATTCACCGCACAAGAATATATCTGACTAGTAAGAATCTTAAAACCTATGTATTGATATCTCTCTGGAAGTGAGTCAAGTGGGTGTAAAGCGGCATAAAAACAGCCGTGAAAAGCAGCTAAACCCCATTATAAAAATAAATTACTTTTAAAAGCCCGTGAAACAAAGACAGTGAAAGAGAGAGAAATTCTTACAAAATTCGTTCAGGGGCTGTGATGCAACCTGGATTGACCATATCTAGACCCACAGCTGGATGAGACATAAGGGTGGACACTCTCGGGGCTGAGAGGTTTGGTGAGTTTGGGGGAGCAAACGCAGAGCCTTTAAAGTAATACTGCCTGTTACCCATCCCATGGGTCCCAAATCTCCAGGTTCAAGGGCATCTTCCTACATCGAAAACATGCATGAGAAACCCAGAAGGTGGTACACCATGTGATCGGGAAAGCTTTCTAAAACGCACCTCATTTCTCAACTCCTTGTGCTCAGTTCGCCATTCCAGCCGCTTTACTAGCAATCTCCCTCCTTGGAGAACCAGCACCTTTAACCTCCTGTTCCGTACAGCTTGCAATTTGTCCTGAGGATGAACGGGAAGAGGGGGAGCCAATGAGAGACTAGCTCTAGGTGTTGGGACAGGCACAGGTCACTCTATTTTCCCATCAGGAAGAAGAATTAACCACAGGCTCAGCCTGCCGCCCGGAACCAGAAGAGGGCCTGAGGCAATCCTGCGCTTTTGCGGCCAGCTCCCAAAAAAGCGAGTTGAAAAATGGAGCTCAGGGGCACTGCAATTCACAAACCTGCAGAGTTATAAATGATAACTCTCGTCCACAAATATATTGAGGGAAGGCAACGAAGAGGATTTGAAAGCAAGGCAGAATTGCAGGAAACAGATTTCAGGAGGTCGATTCGAATCGCCTGTAAAGCACATGAAAAGCGGCAAAACGTCGACAATGATGCCCTTGGCCAAAAAGGGCGTATGCGTTTTTTCCTGAATATATTCAGGAAAAAACGCATACGCCCTTTTTGGCCAAGCAAGCAACCTGGAAAGGCAAATCAGCGCTACAAAGAAGTCTCGCTGCCCATCGGTCAAAAGGGCCATGCTGAAAAAAGTGTCAAAACCTGAAATGCAGGACAGGCCATGGAGAAATGGGAGCCTTGCTACGCTGATGGGCGGGATGTAAATTGCCAGCAGCCACTCTGGAGAAGTGTACGGTGTGTCCTGAAACATCGAAAAAACACAGCTTAGAGCGCATAGGGCACTTCCACTCATGGGCGTATAAATTGGGAAAACTAAAAATCAGCAAGACACAGGCACCCCAAAGTTTAGGGCTGCTCTGTTGACAAGAACCTCCACTTCATGACACCTTAAATATCCCTGGAAAGAGAAAAATGGATAAAGAAGTGGTGGTCCTTATGTACAATGGAATATCACTCAGCCATGAAATCAATGTCATAAGGCTAGTAGCAGCATGATGAGTAGATGTAGGCACGACGATTCTAAGTGAAATAAGTCACACAGAAAAAGACACTTATCATAAGCTATCAGTTATAGAGGGAATGTAAAAACCGCTACACTTGAACTGAATTACAAAACAGAACAGAGTCACACGTTTAGAAGACACACTATGGCTGCTTAACGGGAAAGGTGAGGTGGGGTGATGAATAAAACAAGGGTTTCAAATGAGCTCAGCTACCGTTCCATAAACCCAATATGTAATAGAAAGACCTACTCCTTGCTCAGTGAACTGGACTTAACACCCCCTATTCACCGCACAAGAATATATCTGACTAGTAAGAATCTTAAAACCTATGTATTGATATCTCTCTGGAAGTGAGTCAAGTGGGTGTAAAGCGGCATAAAAACAGCCGTGAAAAGCAGCTAAACCCCATTATAAAAATAAATTACTTTTAAAAGCCCGTGAAACAAAGACAGTGAAAGAGAGAGAAATTCTTACAAAATTCGTTCAGGGGCTGTGATGCAACCTGGATTGACCATATCTAGACCCACAGCTGGATGAGACATAAGGGTGGACACTCTCGGGGCTGAGAGGTTTGGTGAGTTTGGGGGAGCAAACGCAGAGCCTTTAAAGTAATACTGCCTGTTACCCATCCCATGGGTCCCAAATCTCCAGGTTCAAGGGCATCTTCCTACATCGAAAACATGCATGAGAAACCCAGAAGGTGGTACACCATGTGATCGGGAAAGCTTTCTAAAACGCACCTCATTTCTCAACTCCTTGTGCTCGGGTTCGCCATTCCAGCCGCTTTACTAGCAATCTCCCTCCTTGGAGAACCAGCACCTTTAACCTCCTGTTCCGTACAGCTTGCAATTTGTCCTGAGGATGAACGGGAAGAGGGGGAGCCAATGAGAGACTAGCTCTAGGTGTTGGGACAGGCACAGGTCACTCTATTTTCCCATCAGGAAGAAGAATTAACCACAGGCTCAGCCTGCCGCCCGGAACCAGAAGAGGGCCTGAGGCAATCCTGCGCTTTTGCGGCCAGCTCCCAAAAAAGCGAGTTGAAAAATGGAGCTCAGGGGCACTGCAATTCACAAACCTGCAGAGTTATAAATGATAACTCTCGTCCACAAATATATTGAGGGAAGGCAACGAAGAGGATTTGAAAGCAAGGCAGAATTGCAGGAAACAGATTTCAGGAGGTCGATTCGAATCGCCTGTAAAGCACATGAAAAGCGGCAAAACGTCGACAATGATGCCCTTGGCCAAAAAGGGCGTATGCGTTTTTTCCTGAATATATTCAGGAAAAAACGCATACGCCCTTTTTGGCCAACCAAGCAACCTGGAAAGGCAAATCAGCGCTACAAAGAAGTCTCGCTGCCCATCGGTCAAAAGGGCCATGCTGAAAAAAGTGTCAAAACCTGAAATGCAGGACAGGCCATGGAGAAATGGGAGCCTTGCTACGCTGATGGGCGGGATGTAAATTGCCAGCAGCCACTCTGGAGAAGTGTACGGTGTGTCCTGAAACATCGAAAAAACACAGCTTAGAGCGCATAGGGCACTTCCACTCATGGGCGTATAAATTGGGAAAACTAAAAATCAGCAAGACACAGGCACCCCAAAGTTTAGGGCTGCTCTGTTGACAAGAACCTCCACTTCATGACACCTTAAATATCCCTGGAAAGAGAAAAATGGATAAAGAAGTGGTGGTCCTTATGTACAATGGAATATCACTCAGCCATGAAATCAATGTCATAAGGCTAGTAGCAGCATGATGAGTAGATGTAGGCACTACGATTCTAAGTGAAATAAGTCACACAGAAAAAGACACTTATCATAAGCTATCAGTTATAGAGGGAATGTAAAAACCGCTACACTTGAACTGAATTACAAAACAGAACAGAGTCACACGTTTAGAAGACACACTATGGCTGCTTAACGGGAAAGGTGAGGTGGGGTGATGAATAAAACAAGGGTTTCAAATGAGCTCAGCTACCGTTCCATAAACCCAATCTGTAATAGAAAGACCTACTCCTTGCTCAGTGAACTGGACTCAACACCCCCTATTCACCGCACAAGAATATATCTGACTAGTAAGAATCTTAAAACCTATGTATTGATATCTCTCTGGAAGTGAGTCAAGTGGGTGTAAAGCGGCATAAAAACAGCCGTGAAAAGCAGCTAAACCCCATTATAAAAATAAATTACTTTTAAAAGCCCGTGAAACAAAGACAGTGAAAGAGAGAGAAATTCTTACAAAATTCATTCAGGGGCTGTGATGCAACCTGGATTGACCATATCTAGACCCACAGCTGGATGAGACATAAGGGTGGACACTCTCGGGGCTGAGAGGTTTGGTGAGTTTGGGGGAGCAAACGCAGAGCCTTTAAAGTAATACTGCCTGTTACCCATCCCATGGGTCCCAAATCTCCAGGTTCAAGGGCATCTTCCTACATCGAAAACATGCATGAGAAACCCAGAAGGTGGTACACCATGTGATCGGGAAAGCTTTCTAAAACGCACCTCATTTCTCAACTCCTTGTGCTCGGGTTCGCCATTCCAGCCGCTTTACTAGCAATCTCCCTCCTTGGAGAACCAGCACCTTTAACCTCCTGTTCCGTACAGCTTGCAATTTGTCCTGAGGATGAACGGGAAGAGGGGGAGCCAATGAGAGACTAGCTCTAGGTGTTGGGACAGGCACAGGTCACTCTATTTTCCCATCAGGAAGAAGAATTAACCACAGGCTCAGCCTGCCGCCCGGAACCAGAAGAGGGCCTGAGGCAATCCTGCGCTTTTGCGGCCAGCTCCCAAAAAAGCGAGTTGAAAAATGGAGCTCAGGGGCACTGCAATTCACAAACCTGCAGAGTTATAAATGATAACTCTCGTCCACAAATATATTGAGGGAAGGCAACGAAGAGGATTTGAAAGCAAGGCAGAATTGCAGGAAACAGATTTCAGGAGGTCGATTCGAATCGCCTGTAAAGCACATGAAAAGCGGCAAAACGTCGACAATGATGCCCTTGGCCAAAAAGGGCGTATGCGTTTTTTCCTGAATATATTCAGGAAAAAACGCATACGCCCTTTTTGGCCAAGCAAGCAACCTGGAAAGGCAAATCAGCGCTACAAAGAAGTCTCGCTGCCCATCGGTCAAAAGGGCCATGCTGAAAAAAGTGTCAAAACCTGAAATGCAGGACAGGCCATGGAGAAATGGGAGCCTTGCTACGCTGATGGGCGGGATGTAAATTGCCAGCAGCCACTCTGGAGAAGTGTACGGTGTGTCCTGAAACATCGAAAAAACACAGCTTAGAGCGCATAGGGCACTTCCACTCATGGGCGTATAAATTGGGAAAACTAAAAATCAGCAAGACACAGGCACCCCAAAGTTTAGGGCTGCTCTGTTGACAAGAACCTCCACTTCATGACACCTTAAATATCCCTGGAAAGAGAAAAATGGATAAAGAAGTGGTGGTCCTTATGTACAATGGAATATCACTCAGCCATGAAATCAATGTCATAAGGCTAGTAGCAGCATGATGAGTAGATGTAGGCACTACGATTCTAAGTGAAATAAGTCACACAGAAAAAGACACTTATCATAAGCTATCAGTTATAGAGGGAATGTAAAAACCGCTACACTTGAACTGAATTACAAAACAGAACAGAGTCACACGTTTAGAAGACACACTATGGCTGCTTAACGGGAAAGGTGAGGTGGGGTGATGAATAAAACAAGGGTTTCAAATGAGCTCAGCTACCGTTCCATAAACCCAATATGTAATAGAAAGACCTACTCCTTGCTCAGTGAACTGGACTCAACACCCCCTATTCACCGCACAAGAATATATCTGACTAGTAAGAATCTTAAAACCTATGTATTGATATCTCTCTGGAAGTGAGTCAAGTGGGTGTAAAGCGGCATAAAAACAGCCGTGAAAAGCAGCTAAACCCCATTATAAAAATAAATTACTTTTAAAAGCCCGTGAAACAAAGACAGTGAAAGAGAGAGAAATTCTTACAAAATTCGTTCAGGGGCTGTGATGCAACCTGGATTGACCATATCTAGACCCACAGCTGGATGAGACATAAGGGTGGACACTCTCGGGGCTGAGAGGTTTGGTGAGTTTGGGGGAGCAAACGCAGAGCCTTTAAAGTAATACTGCCTGTTACCCATCCCATGGGTCCCAAATCTCCAGGTTCAAGGGCATCTTCCTACATCGAAAACATGCATGAGAAACCCAGAAGGTGGTACACCATGTGATCGGGAAAGCTTTCTAAAACGCACCTCATTTCTCAACTCCTTGTGCTCGGGTTCGCCATTCCAGCCGCTTTACTAGCAATCTCCCTCCTTGGAGAACCAGCACCTTTAACCTCCTGTTCCGTACAGCTTGCAATTTGTCCTGAGGATGAACGGGAAGAGGGGGAGCCAATGAGAGACTAGCTCTAGGTGTTGGGACAGGCACAGGTCACTCTATTTTCCCATCAGGAAGAAGAATTAACCACAGGCTCAGCCTGCCGCCCGGAACCAGAAGAGGGCCTGAGGCAATCCTGCGCTTTTGCGGCCAGCTCCCAAAAAAGCGAGTTGAAAAATGGAGCTCAGGGGCACTGCAATTCACAAACCTGCAGAGTTATAAATGATAACTCTCGTCCACAAATATATTGAGGGAAGGCAACGAAGAGGATTTGAAAGCAAGGCAGAATTGCAGGAAACAGATTTCAGGAGGTCGATTCGAATCGCCTGTAAAGCACATGAAAAGCGGCAAAACGTCGACAATGATGCCCTTGGCCAAAAAGGGCGTATGCGTTTTTTCCTGAATATATTCAGGAAAAAACGCATACGCCCTTTTTGGCCAACCAAGCAACCTGGAAAGGCAAATCAGCGCTACAAAGAAGTCTCGCTGCCCATCGGTCAAAAGGGCCATGCTGAAAAAAGTGTCAAAACCTGAAATGCAGGACAGGCCATGGAGAAATGGGAGCCTTGCTACGCTGATGGGCGGGATGTAAATTGCCAGCAGCCACTCTGGAGAAGTGTACGGTGTGTCCTGAAACATCGAAAAAACACAGCTTAGAGCGCATAGGGCACTTCCACTCATGGGCGTATAAATTGGGAAAACTAAAAATCAGCAAGACACAGGCACCCCAAAGTTTAGGGCTGCTCTGTTGACAAGAACCTCCACTTCATGACACCTTAAATATCCCTGGAAAGAGAAAAATGGATAAAGAAGTGGTGGTCCTTATGTACAATGGAATATCACTCAGCCATGAAATCAATGTCATAAGGCTAGTAGCAGCATGATGAGTAGATGTAGGCACGACGATTCTAAGTGAAATAAGTCACACAGAAAAAGACACTTATCATAAGCTATCAGTTATAGAGGGAATGTAAAAACCGCTACACTTGAACTGAATTACAAAACAGAACAGAGTCACACGTTTAGAAGACACACTATGGCTGCTTAACGGGAAAGGTGAGGTGGGGTGATGAATAAAACAAGGGTTTCAAGTGAGCTCAGCTACCGTTCCATAAACCCAATATGTAATAGAAAGACCTACTCCTTGCTCAGTGAACTGGACTCAACACCCCCTATTCACCGCACAAGAATATATCTGACTAGTAAGAATCTTAAAACCTATGTATTGATATCTCTCTGGAAGTGAGTCAAGTGGGTGTAAAGCGGCATAAAAACAGCCGTGAAAAGCAGCTAAACCCCATTATAAAAATAAATTACTTTTAAAAGCCCGTGAAACAAAGACAGTGAAAGAGAGAGAAATTCTTACAAAATTCGTTCAGGCTCTGTGATGCAACCTGGATTGACCATATCTAGACCCACAGCTGGATGAGACATAAGGGTGGACACTCTCGGGGCTGAGAGGTTTGGTGAGTTTGGGGGAGCAAACGCAGAGCCTTTAAAGTAATACTGCCTGTTACCCATCCCATGGGTCCCAAATCTCCAGGTTCAAGGGCATCTTCCTACATCGAAAACATGCATGAGAAACCCAGAAGGTGGTACACCATGTGATCGGGAAAGCTTTCTAAAATGCACCTCATTTCTCAACTCCTTGTGCTCGGGTTCGCCATTCCAGCCGCTTTACTAGCAATCTCCCTCCTTGGAGAACCAGCACCTTTAACCTCCTGTTCCGTACAGCTTGCAATTTGTCCTGAGGATGAACGGGAAGAGGGGGAGCCAATGAGAGACTAGCTCTAGGTGTTGGGACAGGCACAGGTCACTCTATTTTCCCATCAGGAAGAAGAATTAACCACAGGCTCAGCCTGCCGCCCGGAACCAGAAGAGGGCCTGAGGCAATCCTGCGCTTTTGCGGCCAGCTCCCAAAAAAGCGAGTTGAAAAATGGAGCTCAGGGGCACTGCAATTCACAAACCTGCAGAGTTATAAATGATAACTCTCGTCCACAAATATATTGAGGGAAGGCAACGAAGAGGATTTGAAAGCAAGGCAGAATTGCAGGAAACAGATTTCAGGAGGTCGATTCGAATCGCCTGTAAAGCACATGAAAAGCGGCAAAACGTCGACAATGATGCCCTTGGCCAAAAAGGGCGTATGCGTTTTTTCCTGAATATATTCAGGAAAAAACGCATACGCCCTTTTTGGCCAACCAAGCAACCTGGAAAGGCAAATCAGCGCTACAAAGAAGTCTCGCTGCCCATCGGTCAAAAGGGCCATGCTGAAAAAAGTGTCAAAACCTGAAATGCAGGACAGGCCATGGAGAAATGGGAGCCTTGCTACGCTGATGGGCGGGATGTAAATTGCCAGCAGCCACTCTGGAGAAGTGTACGGTGTGTCCTGAAACATCGAAAAAACACAGCTTAGAGCGCATAGGGCACTTCCACTCATGGGCGTATAAATTGGGAAAACTAAAAATCAGCAAGACACAGGCACCCCAAAGTTTAGGGCTGCTCTGTTGACAAGAACCTCCACTTCATGACACCTTAAATATCCCTGGAAAGAGAAAAATGGATAAAGAAGTGGTGGTCCTTATGTACAATGGAATATCACTCAGCCATGAAATCAATGTCATAAGGCTAGTAGCAGCATGATGAGTAGATGTAGGCACGACGATTCTAAGTGAAATAAGTCACACAGAAAAAGACACTTATCATAAGCTATCAGTTATAGAGGGAATGTAAAAACCGCTACACTTGAACTGAATTACAAAACAGAACAGAGTCACACGTTTAGAAGACACACTATGGCTGCTTAACGGGAAAGGTGAGGTGGGGTGATGAATAAAACAAGGGTTTCAAGTGAGCTCAGCTACCGTTCCATAAACCCAATATGTAATAGAAAGACCTACTCCTTGCTCAGTGAACTGGACTCAACACCCCCTATTCACCGCACAAGAATATATCTGACTAGTAAGAATCTTAAAACCTATGTATTGATATCTCTCTGGAAGTGAGTCAAGTGGGTGTAAAGCGGCATAAACACAGCCGTGAAAAGCAGCTAAACCCCATTATAAAAATAAATTACTTTTAAAAGCCCGTGAAACAAAGACAGTGAAAGAGAGAGAAATTCTTACAAAATTCGTTCAGGCTCTGTGATGCAACCTGGATTGACCATATCTAGACCCACAGCTGGATGAGACATAAGGGTGGACACTCTCGGGGCTGAGAGGTTTGGTGAGTTTGGGGGAGCAAACGCAGAGCCTTTAAAGTAATACTGCCTGTTACCCATCCCATGGGTCCCAAATCTCCAGGTTCAAGGGCATCTTCCTACATCGAAAACATGCATGAGAAACCCAGAAGGTGGTACACCATGTGATCGGGAAAGCTTTCTAAAATGCACCTCATTTCTCAACTCCTTGTGCTCGGGTTCGCCATTCCAGCCGCTTTACTAGCAATCTCCCTCCTTGGAGAACCAGCACCTTTAACCTCCTGTTCCGTACAGCTTGCAATTTGTCCTGAGGATGAACGGGAAGAGGGGGAGCCAATGAGAGACTAGCTCTAGGTGTTGGGACAGGCACAGGTCACTCTATTTTCCCATCAGGAAGAAGAATTAACCACAGGCTCAGCCTGCCGCCCGGAACCAGAAGAGGGCCTGAGGCAATCCTGCGCTTTTGCGGCCAGCTCCCAAAAAAGCGAGTTGAAAAATGGAGCTCAGGGGCACTGCAATTCACAAACCTGCAGAGTTATAAATGATAACTCTCGTCCACAAATATATTGAGGGAAGGCAACGAAGAGGATTTGAAAGCAAGGCAGAATTGCAGGAAACAGATTTCAGGAGGTCGATTCGAATCGCCTGTAAAGCACATGAAAAGCGGCAAAACGTCGACAATGATGCCCTTGGCCAAAAAGGGCGTATGCGTTTTTTCCTGAATATATTCAGGAAAAAACGCATACGCCCTTTTTGGCCAACCAAGCAACCTGGAAAGGCAAATCAGCGCTACAAAGAAGTCTCGCTGCCCATCGGTCAAAAGGGCCATGCTGAAAAAAGTGTCAAAACCTGAAATGCAGGACAGGCCATGGAGAAATGGGAGCCTTGCTACGCTGATGGGCGGGATGTAAATTGCCAGCAGCCACTCTGGAGAAGTGTACGGTGTGTCCTGAAACATCGAAAAAGCACAGCTTAGAGCGCATAGGGCACTTCCACTCATGGGCGTATAAATTGGGAAAACTAAAAATCAGCAAGACACAGGCACCCCAAAGTTTAGGGCTGCTCTGTTGACAAGAACCTCCACTTCATGACACCTTAAATATCCCTGGAAAGAGAAAAATGGATAAAGAAGTGGTGGTCCTTATGTACAATGGAATATCACTCAGCCATGAAATCAATGTCATAAGGCTAGTAACAGCATGATGAGTAGATGTAGGCACGACGATTCTAAGTGAAATAAGTCACACAGAAAAAGACACTTATCATAAGCTATCAGTTATAGAGGGAATGTAAAAACCGCTACACTTGAACTGAATTACAAAACAGAACAGAGTCACACGTTTAGAAGACACACTATGGCTGCTTAACGGGAAAGGTGAGGTGGGGTGATGAATAAAACAAGGGTTTCAAATGAGCTCAGCTACCGTTCCATAAACCCAATATGTAATAGAAAGACCTACTCCTTGCTCAGTGAACTGGACTCAACACCCCCTATTCACCGCACAAGAATATATCTGACTAGTAAGAATCTTAAAACCTATGTATTGATATCTCTCTGGAAGTGAGTCAAGTGGGTGTAAAGCGGCATAAAAACAGCCGTGAAAAGCAGCTAAACCCCATTATAAAAATAAATTACTTTTAAAAGCCCGTGAAACAAAGACAGTGAAAGAGAGAGAAATTCTTACAAAATTCGTTCAGGGGCTGTGATGCAACCTGGATTGACCATATCTAGACCCACAGCTGGATGAGACATAAGGGTGGACACTCTCGGGGCTGAGAGGTTTGGTGAGTTTGGGGGAGCAAACGCAGAGCCTTTAAAGTAATACTGCCTGTTACCCATCCCATGGGTCCCAAATCTCCAGGTTCAAGGGCATCTTCCTACATCGAAAACATGCATGAGAAACCCAGAAGGTGGTACACCATGTGATCGGGAAAGCTTTCTAAAACGCACCTCATTTCTCAACTCCTTGTGCTCGGGTTCGCCATTCCAGCCGCTTTACTAGCAATCTCCCTCCTTGGAGAACCAGCACCTTTAACCTCCTGTTCCGTACAGCTTGCAATTTGTCCTGAGGATGAACGGGAAGAGGGGGAGCCAATGAGAGACTAGCTCTAGGTGTTGGGACAGGCACAGGTCACTCTATTTTCCCATCAGGAAGAAGAATTAACCACAGGCTCAGCCTGCCGCCCGGAACCAGAAGAGGGCCTGAGGCAATCCTGTGCTTTTGCGGCCAGCTCCCAAAAAAGCGAGTTGAAAAATGGAGCTCAGGGGCACTGCAATTCACAAACCTGCAGAGTTATAAATGATAACTCTCGTCCACAAATATATTGAGGGAAGGCAACGAAGAGGATTTGAAAGCAAGGCAGAATTGCAGGAAACAGATTTCAGGAGGTCGATTCGAATCGCCTGTAAAGCACATGAAAAGCGGCAAAACGTCGACAATGATGCCCTTGGCCAAAAAGGGCGTATGCGTTTTTTCCTGAATATATTCAGGAAAAAACGCATACGCCCTTTTTGGCCAACCAAGCAACCTGGAAAGGCAAATCAGCGCTACAAAGAAGTCTCGCTGCCCATCGGTCAAAAGGGCCATGCTGAAAAAAGTGTCAAAACCTGAAATGCAGGACAGGCCATGGAGAAATGGGAGCCTTGCTACGCTGATGGGCGGGATGTAAATTGCCAGCAGCCACTCTGGAGAAGTGTACGGTGTGTCCTGAAACATCGAAAAAACACAGCTTAGAGCGCATAGGGCACTTCCACTCATGGGCGTATAAATTGGGAAAACTAAAAATCAGCAAGACACAGGCACCCCAAAGTTTAGGGCTGCTCTGTTGACAAGAACCTCCACTTCATGACACCTTAAATATCCCTGGAAAGAGAAAAATGGATAAAGAAGTGGTGGTCCTTATGTACAATGGAATATCACTCAGCCATGAAATCAATGTCATAAGGCTAGTAGCAGCATGATGAGTAGATGTAGGCACGACGATTCTAAGTGAAATAAGTCACACAGAAAAAGACACTTATCATAAGCTATCAGTTATAGAGGGAATGTAAAAACCGCTACACTTGAACTGAATTACAAAACAGAACAGAGTCACACGTTTAGAAGACACACTATGGCTGCTTAACGGGAAAGGTGAGGTGGGGTGATGAATAAAACAAGGGTTTCAAGTGAGCTCAGCTACCGTTCCATAAACCCAATATGTAATAGAAAGACCTACTCCTTGCTCAGTGAACTGGACTCAACACCCCCTATTCACCGCACAAGAATATATCTGACTAGTAAGAATCTTAAAACCTATGTATTGATATCTCTCTGGAAGTGAGTCAAGTGGGTGTAAAGCGGCATAAACACAGCCGTGAAAAGCAGCTAAACCCCATTATAAAAATAAATTACTTTTAAAAGCCCGTGAAACAAAGACAGTGAAAGAGAGAGAAATTCTTACAAAATTCGTTCAGGCTCTGTGATGCAACCTGGATTGACCATATCTAGACCCACAGCTGGATGAGACATAAGGGTGGACACTCTCGGGGCTGAGAGGTTTGGTGAGTTTGGGGGAGCAAACGCAGAGCCTTTAAAGTAATACTGCCTGTTACCCATCCCATGGGTCCCAAATCTCCAGGTTCAAGGGCATCTTCCTACATCGAAAACATGCATGAGAAACCCAGAAGGTGGTACACCATGTGATCGGGAAAGCTTTCTAAAACGCACCTCATTTCTCAACTCCTTGTGCTCGGGTTCGCCATTCCAGCCGCTTTACTAGCAATCTCCCTCCTTGGAGAACCAGCACCTTTAACCTCCTGTTCCGTACAGCTTGCAATTTGTCCTGAGGATGAACGGGAAGAGGGGGAGCCAATGAGAGACTAGCTCTAGGTGTTGGGACAGGCACAGGTCACTCTATTTTCCCATCAGGAAGAAGAATTAACCACAGGCTCAGCCTGCCGCCCGGAACCAGAAGAGGGCCTGAGGCAATCCTGCGCTTTTGCGGCCAGCTCCCAAAAAAGCGAGTTGAAAAATGGAGCTCAGGGGCACTGCAATTCACAAACCTGCAGAGTTATAAATGATAACTCTCGTCCACAAATATATTGAGGGAAGGCAACGAAGAGGATTTGAAAGCAAGGCAGAATTGCAGGAAACAGATTTCAGGAGGTCGATTCGAATCGCCTGTAAAGCACATGAAAAGCGGCA
This sequence comes from Balaenoptera ricei, assembly GCF_028023285.1. Lineage (NCBI taxonomy): Eukaryota > Metazoa > Chordata > Mammalia > Artiodactyla > Balaenopteridae > Balaenoptera > Balaenoptera ricei. The sequence goes on from NW_026777781.1 coordinate 93,199, forward strand.
AAACGTCGACAATGATGCCCTTGGCCAAAAAGGGCGTATGCGTTTTTTCCTGAATATATTCAGGAAAAAACGCATACGCCCTTTTTGGCCAACCAAGCAACCTGGAAAGGCAAATCAGCGCTACAAAGAAGTCTCGCTGCCCATCGGTCAAAAGGGCCATGCTGAAAAAAGTGTCAAAACCTGAAATGCAGGACAGGCCATGGAGAAATGGGAGCCTTGCTACGCTGATGGGCGGGATGTAAATTGCCAGCAGCCACTCTGGAGAAGTGTACGGTGTGTCCTGAAACATCGAAAAAACACAGCTTAGAGCGCATAGGGCACTTCCACTCATGGGCGTATAAATTGGGAAAACTAAAAATCAGCAAGACACAGGCACCCCAAAGTTTAGGGCTGCTCTGTTGACAAGAACCTCCACTTCATGACACCTTAAATATCCCTGGAAAGAGAAAAATGGATAAAGAAGTGGTGGTCCTTATGTACAATGGAATATCACTCAGCCATGAAATCAATGTCATAAGGCTAGTAGCAGCATGATGAGTAGATGTAGGCACGACGATTCTAAGTGAAATAAGTCACACAGAAAAAGACACTTATCATAAGCTATCAGTTATAGAGGGAATGTAAAAACCGCTACACTTGAACTGAATTACAAAACAGAACAGAGTCACACGTTTAGAAGACACACTATGGCTGCTTAACGGGAAAGGTGAGGTGGGGTGATGAATAAAACAAGGGTTTCAAATGAGCTCAGCTACCGTTCCATAAACCCAATATGTAATAGAAAGACCTACTCCTTGCTCAGTGAACTGGACTCAACACCCCCTATTCACCGCACAAGAATATATCTGACTAGTAAGAATCTTAAAACCTATGTATTGATATCTCTCTGGAAGTGAGTCAAGTGGGTGTAAAGCGGCATAAAAACAGCCGTGAAAAGCAGCTAAACCCCATTATAAAAATAAATTACTTTTAAAAGCCCGTGAAACAAAGACAGTGAAAGAGAGAGAAATTCTTACAAAATTCGTTCAGGGGCTGTGATGCAACCTGGATTGACCATATCTAGACCCACAGCTGGATGAGACATAAGGGTGGACACTCTCGGGGCTGAGAGGTTTGGTGAGTTTGGGGGAGCAAACGCAGAGCCTTTAAAGTAATACTGCCTGTTACCCATCCCATGGGTCCCAAATCTCCAGGTTCAAGGGCATCTTCCTACATCGAAAACATGCATGAGAAACCCAGAAGGTGGTACACCATGTGATCGGGAAAGCTTTCTAAAACGCACCTCATTTCTCAACTCCTTGTGCTCGGGTTCGCCATTCCAGCCGCTTTACTAGCAATCTCCCTCCTTGGAGAACCAGCACCTTTAACCTCCTGTTCCGTACAGCTTGCAATTTGTCCTGAGGATGAACGGGAAGAGGGGGAGCCAATGAGAGACTAGCTCTAGGTGTTGGGACAGGCACAGGTCACTCTATTTTCCCATCAGGAAGAAGAATTAACCACAGGCTCAGCCTGCCGCCCGGAACCAGAAGAGGGCCTGAGGCAATCCTGTGCTTTTGCGGCCAGCTCCCAAAAAAGCGAGTTGAAAAATGGAGCTCAGGGGCACTGCAATTCACAAACCTGCAGAGTTATAAATGATAACTCTCGTCCACAAATATATTGAGGGAAGGCAACGAAGAGGATTTGAAAGCAAGGCAGAATTGCAGGAAACAGATTTCAGGAGGTCGATTCGAATCGCCTGTAAAGCACATGAAAAGCGGCAAAACGTCGACAATGATGCCCTTGGCCAAAAAGGGCGTATGCGTTTTTTCCTGAATATATTCAGGAAAAAACGCATACGCCCTTTTTGGCCAACCAAGCAACCTGGAAAGGCAAATCAGCGCTACAAAGAAGTCTCGCTGCCCATCGGTCAAAAGGGCCATGCTGAAAAAAGTGTCAAAACCTGAAATGCAGGACAGGCCATGGAGAAATGGGAGCCTTGCTACGCTGATGGGCGGGATGTAAATTGCCAACAGCCACTCTGGAGAAGTGTACGGTGTGTCCTGAAACATCGAAAAAACACAGCTTAGAGCGCATAGGGCACTTCCACTCATGGGCGTATAAATTGGGAAAACTAAAAATCAGCAAGACACAGGCACCCCAAAGTTTAGGGCTGCTCTGTTGACAAGAACCTCCACTTCATGACACCTTAAATATCCCTGGAAAGAGAAAAATGGATAAAGAAGTGGTGGTCCTTATGTACAATGGAATATCACTCAGCCATGAAATCAATGTCATAAGGCTAGTAGCAGCATGATGAGTAGATGTAGGCACGACGATTCTAAGTGAAATAAGTCACACAGAAAAAGACACTTATCATAAGCTATCAGTTATAGAGGGAATGTAAAAACCGCTACACTTGAACTGAATTACAAAACAGAACAGAGTCACACGTTTAGAAGACACACTATGGCTGCTTAACGGGAAAGGTGAGGTGGGGTGATGAATAAAACAAGGGTTTCAAATGAGCTCAGCTACCATTCCATAAACCCAATATGTAATAGAAAGACCTACTCCTTGCTCAGTGAACTGGACTCAACACCCCCTATTCACCGCACAAGAATATATCTGACTAGTAAGAATCTTAAAACCTATGTATTGATATCTCTCTGGAAGTGAGTCAAGTGGGTGTAAAGCGGCATAAACACAGCCGTGAAAAGCAGCTAAACCCCATTATAAAAATAAATTACTTTTAAAAGCCCATGAAACAAAGACAGTGAAAGAGAGAGAAATTCTTACAAAATTCGTTCAGGGGCTGTGATGCAACCTGGATTGACCATATCTAGACCCACAGCTGGATGAGACATAAGGGTGGACACTCTCGGGGCTGAGAGGTTTGGTGAGTTTGGGGGAGCAAACGCAGAGCCTTTAAAGTAATACTGCCTGTTACCCATCCCATGGGTCCCAAATCTCCAGGTTCAAGGGCATCTTCCTACATCGAAAACATGCATGAGAAACCCAGAAGGTGGTACACCATGTGATCGGGAAAGCTTTCTAAAACGCACCTCATTTCTCAACTCCTTGTGCTCAGTTCGCCATTCCAGCCGCTTTACTAGCAATCTCCCTCCTTGGAGAACCAGCACCTTTAACCTCCTGTTCCGTACAGCTTGCAATTTGTCCTGAGGATGAACGGGAAGAGGGGGAGCCAATGAGAGACTAGCTCTAGGTGTTGGGACAGGCACAGGTCACTCTATTTTCCCATCAGGAAGAAGAATTAACCACAGGCTCAGCCTGCCGCCCGGAACCAGAAGAGGGCCTGAGGCAATCCTGCGCTTTTGCGGCCAGCTCCCAAAAAAGCGAGTTGAAAAATGGAGCTCAGGGGCACTGCAATTCACAAACCTGCAGAGTTATAAATGATAACTCTCGTCCACAAATATATTGAGGGAAGGCAACGAAGAGGATTTGAAAGCAAGGCAGAATTGCAGGAAACAGATTTCAGGAGGTCGATTCGAATCGCCTGTAAAGCACATGAAAAGCGGCAAAACGTCGACAATGATGCCCTTGGCCAAAAAGGGCGTATGCGTTTTTTCCTGAATATATTCAGGAAAAAACGCATACGCCCTTTTTGGCCAACCAAGCAACCTGGAAAGGCAAATCAGCGCTACAAAGAAGTCTCGCTGCCCATCGGTCAAAAGGGCCATGCTGAAAAAAGTGTCAAAACCTGAAATGCAGGACAGGCCATGGAGAAATGGGAGCCTTGCTACGCTGATGGGCGGGATGTAAATTGCCAGCAGCCACTCTGGAGAAGTGTACGGTGTGTCCTGAAACATCGAAAAAACACAGCTTAGAGCGCATAGGGCACTTCCACTCATGGGCGTATAAATTGGGAAAACTAAAAATCAGCAAGACACAGGCACCCCAAAGTTTAGGGCTGCTCTGTTGACAAGAACCTCCACTTCATGACACCTTAAATATCCCTGGAAAGAGAAAAATGGATAAAGAAGTGGTGGTCCTTATGTACAATGGAATATCACTCAGCCATGAAATCAATGTCATAAGGCTAGTAGCAGCATGATGAGTAGATGTAGGCACGACGATTCTAAGTGAAATAAGTCACACAGAAAAAGACACTTATCATAAGCTATCAGTTATAGAGGGAATGTAAAAACCGCTACACTTGAACTGAATTACAAAACAGAACAGAGTCACACGTTTAGAAGACACACTATGGCTGCTTAACGGGAAAGGTGAGGTGGGGTGATGAATAAAACAAGGGTTTCAAGTGAGCTCAGCTACCGTTCCATAAACCCAATATGTAATAGAAAGACCTACTCCTTGCTCAGTGAACTGGACTCAACACCCCCTATTCACCGCACAAGAATATATCTGACTAGTAAGAATCTTAAAACCTATGTATTGATATCTCTCTGGAAGTGAGTCAAGTGGGTGTAAAGCGGCATAAAAACAGCCGTGAAAAGCAGCTAAACCCCATTATAAAAATAAATTACTTTTAAAAGCCCGTGAAACAAAGACAGTGAAAGAGAGAGAAATTCTTACAAAATTCGTTCAGGGGCTGTGATGCAACCTGGATTGACCATATCTAGACCCACAGCTGGATGAGACATAAGGGTGGACACTCTCGGGGCTGAGAGGTTTGGTGAGTTTGGGGGAGCAAACGCAGAGCCTTTAAAGTAATACTGCCTGTTACCCATCCCATGGGTCCCAAATCTCCAGGTTCAAGGGCATCTTCCTACATCGAAAACATGCATGAGAAACCCAGAAGGTGGTACACCATGTGATCGGGAAAGCTTTCTAAAACGCACCTCATTTCTCAACTCCTTGTGCTCGGGTTCGCCATTCCAGCCGCTTTACTAGCAATCTCCCTCCTTGGAGAACCAGCACCTTTAACCTCCTGTTCCGTACAGCTTGCAATTTGTCCTGAGGATGAACGGGAAGAGGGGGAGCCAATGAGAGACTAGCTCTAGGTGTTGGGACAGGCACAGGTCACTCTATTTTCCCATCAGGAAGAAGAATTAACCACAGGCTCAGCCTGCCGCCCGGAACCAGAAGAGGGCCTGAGGCAATCCTGTGCTTTTGCGGCCAGCTCCCAAAAAAGCGAGTTGAAAAATGGAGCTCAGGGGCACTGCAATTCACAAACCTGCAGAGTTATAAATGATAACTCTCGTCCACAAATATATTGAGGGAAGGCAACGAAGAGGATTTGAAAGCAAGGCAGAATTGCAGGAAACAGATTTCAGGAGGTCGATTCGAATCGCCTGTAAAGCACATGAAAAGCGGCAAAACGTCGACAATGATGCCCTTGGCCAAAAAGGGCGTATGCGTTTTTTCCTGAATATATTCAGGAAAAAACGCATACGCCCTTTTTGGCCAACCAAGCAACCTGGAAAGGCAAATCAGCGCTACAAAGAAGTCTCGCTGCCCATCGGTCAAAAGGGCCATGCTGAAAAAAGTGTCAAAACCTGAAATGCAGGACAGGCCATGGAGAAATGGGAGCCTTGCTACGCTGATGGGCGGGATGTAAATTGCCAGCAGCCACTCTGGAGAAGTGTACGGTGTGTCCTGAAACATCGAAAAAACACAGCTTAGAGCGCATAGGGCACTTCCACTCATGGGCGTATAAATTGGGAAAACTAAAAATCAGCAAGACACAGGCACCCCAAAGTTTAGGGCTGCTCTGTTGACAAGAACCTCCACTTCATGACACCTTAAATATCCCTGGAAAGAGAAAAATGGATAAAGAAGTGGTGGTCCTTATGTACAATGGAATATCACTCAGCCATGAAATCAATGTCATAAGGCTAGTAGCAGCATGATGAGTAGATGTAGGCACGACGATTCTAAGTGAAATAAGTCACACAGAAAAAGACACTTATCATAAGCTATCAGTTATAGAGGGAATGTAAAAACCGCTACACTTGAACTGAATTACAAAACAGAACAGAGTCACACGTTTAGAAGACACACTATGGCTGCTTAACGGGAAAGGTGAGGTGGGGTGATGAATAAAACAAGGGTTTCAAGTGAGCTCAGCTACCGTTCCATAAACCCAATATGTAATAGAAAGACCTACTCCTTGCTCAGTGAACTGGACTCAACACCCCCTATTCACCGCACAAGAATATATCTGACTAGTAAGAATCTTAAAACCTATGTATTGATATCTCTCTGGAAGTGAGTCAAGTGGGTGTAAAGCGGCATAAACACAGCCGTGAAAAGCAGCTAAACCCCATTATAAAAATAAATTACTTTTAAAAGCCCGTGAAACAAAGACAGTGAAAGAGAGAGAAATTCTTACAAAATTCGTTCAGGCTCTGTGATGCAACCTGGATTGACCATATCTAGACCCACAGCTGGATGAGACATAAGGGTGGACACTCTCGGGGCTGAGAGGTTTGGTGAGTTTGGGGGAGCAAACGCAGAGCCTTTAAAGTAATACTGCCTGTTACCCATCCCATGGGTCCCAAATCTCCAGGTTCAAGGGCATCTTCCTACATCGAAAACATGCATGAGAAACCCAGAAGGTGGTACACCATGTGATCGGGAAAGCTTTCTAAAACGCACCTCATTTCTCAACTCCTTGTGCTCGGGTTCGCCATTCCAGCCGCTTTACTAGCAATCTCCCTCCTTGGAGAACCAGCACCTTTAACCTCCTGTTCCGTACAGCTTGCAATTTGTCCTGAGGATGAACGGGAAGAGGGGGAGCCAATGAGAGACTAGCTCTAGGTGTTGGGACAGGCACAGGTCACTCTATTTTCCCATCAGGAAGAAGAATTAACCACAGGCTCAGCCTGCCGCCCGGAACCAGAAGAGGGCCTGAGGCAATCCTGCGCTTTTGCGGCCAGCTCCCAAAAAAGCGAGTTGAAAAATGGAGCTCAGGGGCACTGCAATTCACAAACCTGCAGAGTTATAAATGATAACTCTCGTCCACAAATATATTGAGGGAAGGCAACGAAGAGGATTTGAAAGCAAGGCAGAATTGCAGGAAACAGATTTCAGGAGGTCGATTCGAATCGCCTGTAAAGCACATGAAAAGCGGCAAAACGTCGACAATGATGCCCTTGGCCAAAAAGGGCGTATGCGTTTTTTCCTGAATATATTCAGGAAAAAACGCATACGCCCTTTTTGGCCAACCAAGCAACCTGGAAAGGCAAATCAGCGCTACAAAGAAGTCTCGCTGCCCATCGGTCAAAAGGGCCATGCTGAAAAAAGTGTCAAAACCTGAAATGCAGGACAGGCCATGGAGAAATGGGAGCCTTGCTACGCTGATGGGCGGGATGTAAATTGCCAGCAGCCACTCTGGAGAAGTGTACGGTGTGTCCTGAAACATCGAAAAAACACAGCTTAGAGCGCATAGGGCACTTCCACTCATGGGCGTATAAATTGGGAAAACTAAAAATCAGCAAGACACAGGCACCCCAAAGTTTAGGGCTGCTCTGTTGACAAGAACCTCCACTTCATGACACCTTAAATATCCCTGGAAAGAGAAAAATGGATAAAGAAGTGGTGGTCCTTATGTACAATGGAATATCACTCAGCCATGAAATCAATGTCATAAGGCTAGTAGCAGCATGATGAGTAGATGTAGGCACGACGATTCTAAGTGAAATAAGTCACACAGAAAAAGACACTTATCATAAGCTATCAGTTATAGAGGGAATGTAAAAACCGCTACACTTGAACTGAATTACAAAACAGAACAGAGTCACACGTTTAGAAGACACACTATGGCTGCTTAACGGGAAAGGTGAGGTGGGGTGATGAATAAAACAAGGGTTTCAAATGAGCTCAGCTACCGTTCCATAAACCCAATATGTAATAGAAAGACCTACTCCTTGCTCAGTGAACTGGACTCAACACCCCCTATTCACCGCACAAGAATATATCTGACTAGTAAGAATCTTAAAACCTATGTATTGATATCTCTCTGGAAGTGAGTCAAGTGGGTGTAAAGCGGCATAAAAACAGCCGTGAAAAGCAGCTAAACCCCATTATAAAAATAAATTACTTTTAAAAGCCCGTGAAACAAAGACAGTGAAAGAGAGAGAAATTCTTACAAAATTCGTTCAGGGGCTGTGATGCAACCTGGATTGACCATATCTAGACCCACAGCTGGATGAGACATAAGGGTGGACACTCTCGGGGCTGAGAGGTTTGGTGAGTTTGGGGGAGCAAACGCAGAGCCTTTAAAGTAATACTGCCTGTTACCCATCCCATGGGTCCCAAATCTCCAGGTTCAAGGGCATCTTCCTACATCGAAAACATGCATGAGAAACCCAGAAGGTGGTACACCATGTGATCGGGAAAGCTTTCTAAAACGCACCTCATTTCTCAACTCCTTGTGCTCGGGTTCGCCATTCCAGCCGCTTTACTAGCAATCTCCCTCCTTGGAGAACCAGCACCTTTAACCTCCTGTTCCGTACAGCTTGCAATTTGTCCTGAGGATGAACGGGAAGAGGGGGAGCCAATGAGAGACTAGCTCTAGGTGTTGGGACAGGCACAGGTCACTCTATTTTCCCATCAGGAAGAAGAATTAACCACAGGCTCAGCCTGCCGCCCGGAACCAGAAGAGGGCCTGAGGCAATCCTGTGCTTTTGCGGCCAGCTCCCAAAAAAGCGAGTTGAAAAATGGAGCTCAGGGGCACTGCAATTCACAAACCTGCAGAGTTATAAATGATAACTCTCGTCCACAAATATATTGAGGGAAGGCAACGAAGAGGATTTGAAAGCAAGGCAGAATTGCAGGAAACAGATTTCAGGAGGTCGATTCGAATCGCCTGTAAAGCACATGAAAAGCGGCAAAACGTCGACAATGATGCCCTTGGCCAAAAAGGGCGTATGCGTTTTTTCCTGAATATATTCAGGAAAAAACGCATACGCCCTTTTTGGCCAACCAAGCAACCTGGAAAGGCAAATCAGCGCTACAAAGAAGTCTCGCTGCCCATCGGTCAAAAGGGCCATGCTGAAAAAAGTGTCAAAACCTGAAATGCAGGACAGGCCATGGAGAAATGGGAGCCTTGCTACGCTGATGGGCGGGATGTAAATTGCCAACAGCCACTCTGGAGAAGTGTACGGTGTGTCCTGAAACATCGAAAAAACACAGCTTAGAGCGCATAGGGCACTTCCACTCATGGGCGTATAAATTGGGAAAACTAAAAATCAGCAAGACACAGGCACCCCAAAGTTTAGGGCTGCTCTGTTGACAAGAACCTCCACTTCATGACACCTTAAATATCCCTGGAAAGAGAAAAATGGATAAAGAAGTGGTGGTCCTTATGTACAATGGAATATCACTCAGCCATGAAATCAATGTCATAAGGCTAGTAGCAGCATGATGAGTAGATGTAGGCACGACGATTCTAAGTGAAATAAGTCACACAGAAAAAGACACTTATCATAAGCTATCAGTTATAGAGGGAATGTAAAAACCGCTACACTTGAACTGAATTACAAAACAGAACAGAGTCACACGTTTAGAAGACACACTATGGCTGCTTAACGGGAAAGGTGAGGGTGGGGTGATGAATAAAACAAGGGTTTCAAATGAGCTCAGCTACCATTCCATAAACCCAATATGTAATAGAAAGACCTACTCCTTGCTCAGTGAACTGGACTCAACACCCCCTATTCACCGCACAAGAATATATCTGACTAGTAAGAATCTTAAAACCTATGTATTGATATCTCTCTGGAAGTGAGTCAAGTGGGTGTAAAGCGGCATAAACACAGCCGTGAAAAGCAGCTAAACCCCATTATAAAAATAAATTACTTTTAAAAGCCCATGAAACAAAGACAGTGAAAGAGAGAGAAATTCTTACAAAATTCGTTCAGGGGCTGTGATGCAACCTGGATTGACCATATCTAGACCCACAGCTGGATGAGACATAAGGGTGGACACTCTCGGGGCTGAGAGGTTTGGTGAGTTTGGGGGAGCAAACGCAGAGCCTTTAAAGTAATACTGCCTGTTACCCATCCCATGGGTCCCAAATCTCCAGGTTCAAGGGCATCTTCCTACATCGAAAACATGCATGAGAAACCCAGAAGGTGGTACACCATGTGATCGGGAAAGCTTTCTAAAACGCACCTCATTTCTCAACTCCTTGTGCTCAGTTCGCCATTCCAGCCGCTTTACTAGCAATCTCCCTCCTTGGAGAACCAGCACCTTTAACCTCCTGTTCCGTACAGCTTGCAATTTGTCCTGAGGATGAACGGGAAGAGGGGGAGCCAATGAGAGACTAGCTCTAGGTGTTGGGACAGGCACAGGTCACTCTATTTTCCCATCAGGAAGAAGAATTAACCACAGGCTCAGCCTGCCGCCCGGAACCAGAAGAGGGCCTGAGGCAATCCTGCGCTTTTGCGGCCAGCTCCCAAAAAAGCGAGTTGAAAAATGGAGCTCAGGGGCACTGCAATTCACAAACCTGCAGAGTTATAAATGATAACTCTCGTCCACAAATATATTGAGGGAAGGCAACGAAGAGGATTTGAAAGCAAGGCAGAATTGCAGGAAACAGATTTCAGGAGGTCGATTCGAATCGCCTGTAAAGCACATGAAAAGCGGCAAAACGTCGACAATGATGCCCTTGGCCAAAAAGGGCGTATGCGTTTTTTCCTGAATATATTCAGGAAAAAACGCATACGCCCTTTTTGGCCAACCAAGCAACCTGGAAAGGCAAATCAGCGCTACAAAGAAGTCTCGCTGCCCATCGGTCAAAAGGGCCATGCTGAAAAAAGTGTCAAAACCTGAAATGCAGGACAGGCCATGGAGAAATGGGAGCCTTGCTACGCTGATGGGCGGGATGTAAATTGCCAGCAGCCACTCTGGAGAAGTGTACGGTGTGTCCTGAAACATCGAAAAACACAGCTTAGAGCGCATAGGGCACTTCCACTCATGGGCGTATAAATTGGGGAAAACTAAAAATCAGCAAGACACAGGCACCCCAAAGTTTAGGGCTGCTCTGTTGACAAGAACCTCCACTTCATGACACCTTAAATATCCCTGGAAAGAGAAAAATGGATAAAGAAGTGGTGGTCCTTATGTACAATGGAATATCACTCAGCCATGAAATCAATGTCATAAGGCTAGTAGCAGCATGATGAGTAGATGTAGGCACGACGATTCTAAGTGAAATAAGTCACACAGAAAAAGACACTTATCATAAGCTATCAGTTATAGAGGGAATGTAAAAACCGCTACACTTGAACTGAATTACAAAACAGAACAGAGTCACACGTTTAGAAGACACACTATGGCTGCTTAACGGGAAAGGTGAGGA
>NW_026777782.1:0-104108 GCF_028023285.1 Balaenoptera ricei
TGCCCTATGCTCTCTAAGCTGTGTTTTTTAGATGTTTCAGGACACACCGTACACTTCTCCAGAGTGGCTGTTGGCAATTTACATCCCGCCCATCAGTGTAGCAAGGCTCCCATTTCTCCATGGCCTGTCCTGCATTTCTGGTTTTGAGACTTTATTCAGCATGGCCCTTTTGACCGATGGGTAGCGAGTCTTCTTTGTAGCCCTGATTTACCTTTCCAGGTTGCTTGTTTGGCCAAAAAGGGCGTATGCGTTTTTTCCTGAATATATTCAGGAAAAAACGCATACGCCCTTTTTGGCCAAGGGCATCATTGTCAACGTTTTGCCGCTTTTCATGTGCTTTAAAGGCGATTCGAATCTACCTCCTGAAATCTGTTTCCTGCAATTCTGCCTTGATTTCAAATCCTCTTCTTTGCCTTCCCTCAATATATTTGTGGACGAGAGTTATCATTTATAACTCTGCAGGTTTGTGAATTGCAGTGCCCTGAAGCTCCATTTTACAACTCGCTTTTTTGGGAGCTGGCCGCAAAAGCGCAGGATGGCTTCAGGCCCTGTTCTGCTTTCGGGGGCGATGATTAGCCTGTGGTTAATTCTTCTTCCTGATGGGAAAATAGAGTGACCTGTGCCTGTCCCAACACCAAGAGCTAGTCTCTCACTGGTTCCCCGTCTACCCGTTCATCCTCAGGACAAATTGCAACCTGTACAGAACAGGAGGTTAAAGGTGCTGATGCTCCAAGTAGGGAGATTGTTAGTAAAGCGGCTGGAATGGCGAACCCGGGCACAAGGAGAAGAGAAATGAGGTGCGTTTTAGAAACCTTTCCCCATCACATGGTGTACCATCTTTTTGTTTTCTCATGCATGTTTTCGATGTAGGAAGATGCCCTTGAACCTGGAGATTTGGGACCCATGCGATGGGTACCACGCAGTATTACTTTAAAGGGTCTGCGTTTGCTCACCCAACCTCACCAAACCTCTCAGCCCCAAGAGTGTCCACCCTTATGTCTCATCCAGCTGTGGGTCTAGATATGGTCAATCCAGGTTGCATCACAGCCCCTGAACGCATTGTGTAAGAATTTCTCTCTCTTTCATTGTCTTTGTTTCATGGGTTTGTAAAAGTAATTTATTTTTATAATGGGGTTTAGCTGCTTTTCACTGCTGTGTTTATGCCGCTTTACACCCACTTGACACACTAACAGAGAGATATCAATACATAGGTTTTAAGATTATTACTAGTCAGATATATTCTTGTGCGGTGAATAGGGTGTGTTGAGTCCAGTTCTCTGAGCAAGGAGTAGGTCTTGTCTATTACATATTGGGTTTATGGAACGGTATCTGAGCTAATTTGAAACCCTTGTTTTATGTATCACCCCACCTCACCTTTCCCGTTAAGCAGCCATAGTGTGTTTTCTGCATGTGTGACTCTGTTCTGTTTTGTAATTCAGTTCAAGTGTAACGCTTTTGACATTCCCTCTATAAGTGATACCTTATGAGAAGTGTCCTTTTCTGTGTGACTTATTTCACTTAGAATCGTCGTACCTAAATCCACTCATCATGCTGCTACTAGCCTTATGACATTGATTTCATGGCTGAGTGATATTCCATTGTACATAAGGACCACAACTTCTTTATCCATTTTTCTCTTTCCTGGGATATTGAAGGTGGAATGAAGTGGAGGTCCTTGTCAACAGAGCAGCCCTAAACTTTGGGGTGCTTGTGTCTTGCTGATTTTTCATTTTCCCAATTTATACCCCCATGAGTGGAAGTGCCCTATGCTCTCTAAGCTGTGTTTTTTAGATGTTTCAGGACACACCGTACACTTCTCCAGAGTGGCTGTTGGCAATTTACATCCCGCCCATCAGTGTAGCAAGGCTCCCATTTCTCCATGGCCTGTCCTGCATTTCTGGTTTTGAGACTTTATTCAGCATGGCCCTTTTGACCGATGGGTAGCGAGTCTTCTTTGTAGCCCTGATTTACCTTTCCAGGTTGCTTGTTTGGCCAAAAAGGACGTATGCGTTTTTTCCTGAATATATTCAGGAAAAAACGCATATGCCCTTTTTGGCCAAGGGCATCATTGTCAACGTTTTGCCGCTTTTCATGTGCTTTAAAGGCGATTCGAATCTACCTCCTGAAATCTGTTTCCTGCAATTCTGCCTTGATTTCAAATCCTCTTCTTTGCCTTCCCTCAATACATTTGTGGACGAGAGTTATCATTTATAACTCTGCAGGTTTGTGAATTGCAGTGCCCTGAAGCTCCATTTTACAACTCGCTTTTTTGGGAGCTGGCCGCAAAAGCGCAGGATGGCTTCAGGCCCTGTTCTGCTTTCGGGGGCGATGATTAGCCTGTGGTTAATTCTTCTTCCTGATGGGAAAATAGAGTGACCTGTGCCTGTCCCAACACCAAGAGCTAGTCTCTCACTGGTTCCCCGTGTACCCGTTCATCCTCAGGACAAATTGCAACCTGTACAGAACAGGAGGTTAAAGGTGCTGATGCTCCAAGTAGGGAGATTGTTAGTAAAGCGGCTGGAATGGCGAACCCGGGCACAAGGAGAAGAGAAATGAGGTGCGTTTTAGAAACCTTTCCCCATCACATGGTGTACCATCTTTTTGTTTTCTCATGCATGTTTTCGATGTAGGAAGATGCCCTTGAACCTGGAGATTTGGGACGCATGCGATGGGTACCACGCAGTATTACTTTAAAGGGTCTGCGTTTGCTCACCCAACCTCACCAAACCTCTCAGCCCCAAGAGTGTCCACCCTTATGTCTCATCCAGCTGTGGGTCTAGATATGGTCAATCCAGGTTGCATCACAGCCCCTGAACGCATTGTGTAAGAATTTCTCTCTCTTTCATTGTCTTTGTTTCATGGGTTTGTAAAAGTAATTTATTTTTATAATGGGGTTTAGCTGCCTTTCACTGCTGTGTTTATGCCGCTTTACACCCACTTGACACACTAACAGAGAGATATCAATACATAGGTTTTAAGATTAATACTAGTCAGATATATTTTTGTGCGGTGAATAGGGTGTGTTGAGTCCAGTTCTCTGAGCAAGGAGTAGGTCTTGTCTATTACATATTGGGTTTATGGAACGGTATCTGAGCTAATTTGAAACCCTTGTTTTATGTATCACCCCACCTCACCTTTCCCGTTAAGCAGCCATAGTGTGTTTTCTGCATGTGTGACTCTGTTCTGTTTTGTAATTCAGTTCAAGTGTAACGCTTTTGACATTCCCTCTATAAGTGATACCTTATGAGAAGTGTCCTTTTCTGTGTGACTTATTTCACTTAGAATCGTCGTACCTAAATCCACTCATCATGCTGCTACTAGCCTTATGACATTGATTTCATGGCTGAGTGATATTCCATTGTACATAAGGACCACAACTTCTTTATCCATTTTTCTCTTTCCTGGGATATTGAAGGTGGAATGAAGTGGAGGTCCTTGTCAACAGAGCAGCCCTAAACTTTGGGGTGCTTGTGTCTTGCTGATTTTTCATTTTCCCAATTTATACCCCCATGAGTGGAAGTGCCCTATGCTCTCTAAGCTGTGTTTTTTAGATGTTTCAGGACACACCGTACACTTCTCCAGAGTGGCTGTTGGCAATTTACATCCCGCCCATCAGTGTAGCAAGGCTCCCATTTCTCCATGGCCTGTCCTGCATTTCTGGTTTTGAGACTTTATTCAGCATGGCCCTTTTGACCGATGGGTAGCGAGTCTTCTTTGTAGCCCTGATTTACCTTTCCAGGTTGCTTGTTTGGCCAAAAAGGGCGTATGCGTTTTTTCCTGAATATATTCAGGAAAAAACGCATACGCCCTTTTTGGCCAAGGGCATCATTGTCAACGTTTTGCCGCTTTTCATGTGCTTTAAAGGCGATTCGAATCTACCTCCTGAAATCTGTTTCCTGCAATTCTGCCTTGATTTCAAATCCTCTTCTTTGCCTTCCCTCAATACATTTGTGGACGAGAGTTATCATTTATAACTCTGCAGGTTTGTGAATTGCAGTGCCCTGAAGCTCCATTTTACAACTCGCTTTTTTGGGAGCTGGCCGCAAAAGCGCAGGATGGCTTCAGGCCCTGTTCTGCTTTCGGGGGCGATGATTAGCCTGTGGTTAATTCTTCTTCCTGATGGGAAAATAGAGTGACCTGTGCCTGTCCCAACACCAAGAGCTAGTCTCTCACTGGTTCCCCGTGTACCCGTTCATCCTCAGGACAAATTGCAACCTGTACAGAACAGGAGGTTAAAGGTGCTGATGCTCCAAGTAGGGAGATTGTTAGTAAAGCGGCTGGAATGGCGAACCCGGGCACAAGGAGAAGAGAAATGAGGTGCGTTTTAGAAACCTTTCCCCATCACATGGTGTACCATCTTTTTGTTTTCTCATGCATGTTTTCGATGTAGGAAGATGCCCTTGAACCTGGAGATTTGGGACGCATGCGATGGGTACCACGCAGTATTACTTTAAAGGGTCTGCGTTTGCTCACCCAACCTCACCAAACCTCTCAGCCCCAAGAGTGTCCACCCTTATGTCTCATCCAGCTGTGGGTCTAGATATGGTCAATCCAGGTTGCATCACAGCCCCTGAACGCATTGTGTAAGAATTTCTCTCTCTTTCATTGTCTTTGTTTCATGGGTTTGTAAAAGTAATTTATTTTTATAATGGGGTTTAGCTGCCTTTCACTGCTGTGTTTATGCGCTTTACACCCACTTGACACACTAACAGAGAGATATCAATACATAGGTTTTAAGATTAATACTAGTCAGATATATTTTTGTGCGGTGAATAGGGTGTGTTGAGTCCAGTTCTCTGAGCAAGGAGTAGGTCTTGTCTATTACATATTGGGTTTATGGAACGGTATCTGAGCTAATTTGAAACCCTTGTTTTATGTATCACCCCACCTCACCTTTCCCGTTAAGCAGCCATAGTGTGTTTTCTGCATGTGTGACTCTGTTCTGTTTTGTAATTCAGTTCAAGTGTAACGCTTTTTACATTCCCTCTATAAGTGATACCTTATGAGAAGTGTCCTTTTCTGTGTGACTTATTTCACTTAGAATCGTCGTACCTAAATCCACTCATCATGCTGCTACTAGCCTTATGACATTGATTTCATGGCTGAGTGATATTCCATTGTACATAAGGACCACAACTTCTTTATCCATTTTTCTCTTTCCTGGGATATTGAAGGTGGAATGAAGTGGAGGTCCTTGTCAACAGAGCAGCCCTAAACTTTGGGGTGCTTGTGTCTTGCTGATTTTTCATTTTCCCAATTTATACCCCCATGAGTGGAAGTGCCCTATGCTCTCTAAGCTGTGTTTTTTAGATGTTTCAGGACACACCGTACACTTCTCCAGAGTGGCTGTTGGCAATTTACATCCCGCCCATCAGTGTAGCAAGGCTCCCATTTCTCCATGGCCTGTCCTGCATTTCTGGTTTTGAGACTTTATTCAGCATGGCCCTTTTGACCGATGGGTAGCGAGTCTTCTTTGTAGCCCTGATTTACGTTTCCAGGTTGCTTGGTTGGCCAAAAAGGGCGTATGCGTTTTTTCCTGAATATATTCAGGAAAAAACGCATACGCCCTTTTTGGCCAAGGGCATCATTGTCAACGTTTTGCCGCTTTTCATGTGCTTTAAAGGCGATTCGAATCTACCTCCTGAAATCTGTTTCCTGCAATTCTGCCTTGATTTCAAATCCTCTTCTTTGCCTTCCCTCAATACATTTGTGGACGAGAGTTATCATTTATAACTCTGCAGGTTTGTGAATTGCAGTGCCCTGAAGCTCCATTTTACAACTCGCTTTTTTGGGAGCTGGCCGCAAAAGCGCAGGATGGCTTCAGGCCCTGTTCTGCTTTCGGGGGCGATGATTAGCCTGTGGTTAATTCTTCTTCCTGATGGGAAAATAGAGTGACCTGTGCCTGTCCCAACACCAAGAGCTAGTCTCTCACTGGTTCCCCGTCTACCCGTTCATCCTCAGGACAAATTGCAACCTATACAGAACAGGAGGTTAAAGGTGCTGATGCTCCAAGTAGGGAGATTGTTAGTAAAGCGGCTGGAATGGCGAACCCGGGCACAAGGAGAAGAGAAATGAGGTGCGTTTTAGAAACCTTTCCCCATCACATGGTGTACCATCTTTTTGTTTTCTCATGCATGTTTTCGATGTAGGAAGATGCCCTTGAACCTGGAGATTTGCGACCCATGCGATGGGGACCACGCAGTATTACTTTAAAGGGTCTGCGTTTGCTCACCCAACCTCACCAAACCTCTCAGCCCCAAGAGTGTCCACCCTTATGTCTCATCCAGCTGTGGGTCTAGATATGGTCAATCCAGGTTGCATCACAGCCCCTGAACGCATTGTGTAAGAATTTCTCTCTCTTTTACTGTCTTTGTTTCATGGGTTTGTAAAAGTAATTTATTTTTATAATGGGGTTTAGCTGCTTTTCACTGCTGTGTTTATGCCGCTTTACACCCACTTGACACACTAACAGAGAGATATCAATACATAGGTTTTAAGATTATTACTAGTCAGATATATTCTTGTGCGGTGAATAGGGTGTGTTGAGTCCAGTTCTCTGAGCAAGGAGTAGGTCTTGTCTATTACATATTGGGTTTATGGAACGGTATCTGAGCTAATTTGAAACCCTTGTTTTATGTATCACCCCACCTCACCTTTCCCGTTAAGCAGCCATAGTGTGTTTTCTGCATGTGTGACTCTGTTCTGTTTTGTAATTCAGTTCAAGTGTAACGCTTTTGACATTCCCTCTATAAGTGATACCTTATGAGAAGTGTCCTTTTCTGTGTGACTTATTTCACTTAGAATCGTCGTACCTAAATCCACTCATCATGCTGCTACTAGCCTTATGACATTGATTTCATGGCTGAGTGATATTCCATTGTACATAAGGACCACAACTTCTTTATCCATTTTTCTCTTTCCTGGGATATTGAAGGTGGAATGAAGTGGAGGTCCTTGTCAACAGAGCAGCCCTAAACTTTGGGGTGCTTGTGTCTTGCTGATTTTTCATTTTCCCAATTTATACCCCCATGAGTGGAAGTGCCCTATGCTCTCTAAGCTGTGTTTTTTAGATGTTTCAGGACACACCGTACACTTCTCCAGAGTGGCTGTTGGCAATTTACATCCCGCCCATCAGTGTAGCAAGGCTCCCATTTCTCCATGGCCTGTCCTGCATTTCTGGTTTTGAGACTTTATTCAGCATGGCCCTTTTGACCGATGGGTAGCGAGTCTTCTTTGTAGCCCTGATTTACCTTTCCAGGTTGCTTGTTTGGCCAAAAAGGGCGTATGCGTTTTTTCCTGAATATATTCAGGAAAAAACGCATACGCCCTTTTTGGCCAAGGGCATCATTGTCAACGTTTTGCCGCTTTTCATGTGCTTTAAAGGCGATTCGAATCTACCTCCTGAAATCTGTTTCCTGCAATTCTGCCTTGATTTCAAATCCTCTTCTTTGCCTTCCCTCAATACATTTGTGGACGAGAGTTATCATTTATAACTCTGCAGGTTTGTGAATTGCAGTGCCCTGAAGCTCCATTTTACAACTCGCTTTTTTGGGAGCTGGCCGCAAAAGCGCAGGATGGCTTCAGGCCCTGTTCTGCTTTCGGGGGCGATGATTAGCCTGTGGTTAATTCTTCTTCCTGATGGGAAAATAGAGTGACCTGTGCCTGTCCCAACACCAAGAGCTAGTCTCTCACTGGTTCCCCGTGTACCCGTTCATCCTCAGGACAAATTGCAACCTGTACAGAACAGGAGGTTAAAGGTGCTGATGCTCCAAGTAGGGAGATTGTTAGTAAAGCGGCTGGAATGGCGAACCCGGGCACAAGGAGAAGAGAAATGAGGTGCGTTTTAGAAACCTTTCCCCATCACATGGTGTACCATCTTTTTGTTTTCTCATGCATGTTTTCGATGTAGGAAGATGCCCTTGAACCTGGAGATTTGGGACGCATGCGATGGGTACCACGCAGTAGTACTTTAAAGGGTCTGCGTTTGCTCACCCAACCTCACCAAACCTCTCAGCCCCAAGAGTGTCCACCCTTATGTCTCATCCAGCTGTGGGTCTAGATATGGTCAATCCAGGTTGCATCACAGCCCCTGAACGCATTGTGTAAGAATTTCTCTCTCTTTCACTGTCTTTGTTTCATGGGTTTTTCAAAGTAATTTATTTTTATAATGGGGTTTAGCTGCTTTTCACTGCTGTGTTTATGCCGCTTTACACCCACTTGACACACTAACAGAGAGATATCAATACATAGGTTTTAAGATTATTACTAGTCAGATATATTCTTGTGCAGTGAATAGGGTGTGTTGAGTCCAGTTCTCTGAGCAAGGAGTAGGTCTTGTCTATTACATATTGGGTTTATGGAACGGTATCTGAGCTAATTTGAAACCCTTGTTTTATGTATCACCCCACCTCACCTTTCCCGTTAAGCAGCCATAGTGTGTTTTCTGCATGTGTGACTCTGTTCTGTTTTGTAATTCAGTTCAAGTGTGACGCTTTTTACATTCCCTTTATAAGTGATACCTTATGAGAAGTGTCCTTTTCTGTGTGACTTATTTCACTTAGAATCGTCGTACCTAAATCCACTCATCATGCTGCTACTAGCCTTATGACATTGATTTCATGGCTGAGTGATATTCCATTGTACATAAGGACCACAACTTCTTTATCCATTTTTCTCTTTCCTGGGATATTGAAGGTGGAATGAAGTGGAGGTCCTTGTCAACAGAGCAGCCCTAAACTTTGGGGTGCTTGTGTCTTGCTGATTTTTCATTTTCCCAATTTATACCCCCATGAGTGGAAGTGCCCTATGCTCTCTAAGCTGTGTTTTTTAGATGTTTCAGGACACACCGTACACTTCTCCAGAGTGGCTGTTGGCAATTTACATCCCGCCCATCAGTGTAGCAAGGCTCCCATTTCTCCATGGCCTGTCCTGCATTTCTGGTTTTGAGACTTTATTCAGCATGGCCCTTTTGACCGATGGGTAGCGAGTCTTCTTTGTAGCCCTGATTTACCTTTCCAGGTTGCTTGTTTGGCCAAAAAGGGCGTATGCGTTTTTTCCTGAATATATTCAGGAAAAAACGCATACGCCCTTTTTGGCCAAGGGCATCATTGTCAACGTTTTGCCGCTTTTCATGTGCTTTAAAGGCGATTCGAATCTACCTCCTGAAATCTGTTTCCTGCAATTCGGCCTTGATTTCAAATCCTCTTCTTTGCCTTCCCTCAATATATTTGTGGACGAGAGTTATCATTTATAACTCTGCAGGTTTGTGAATTGCAGTGCCCTGAAGCTCCATTTTACAACTCGCTTTTTTGGGAGCTGGCCGCAAAAGCGCAGGATGGCTTCAGGCCCTGTTCTGCTTTCGGGGGCGATGATTAGCCTGTGGTTAATTCTTCTTCCTGATGGGAAAATAGAGTGACCTGTGCCTGTCCCAACACCAAGAGCTAGTCTCTCACTGCTTCCCCGTGTACCCGTTCATCCTCAGGACAAATTGCAACCTGTACAGAACAGGAGGTTAAAGGTGCTGATGCTCCAAGTAGGGAGATTGTTAGTAAAGCGGCTGGAATGGCGAACCCGGGCACAAGGAGAAGAGAAATGAGGTGCGTTTTAGAAACCTTTCCCCATCACATGGTGTACCATCTTTTTGTTTTCTCATGCATGTTTTCGATGTAGGAAGATGCCCTTGAACCTGGAGATTTGGGACCCATGCGATGGGTACCACGCAGTATTACTTTAAAGGGTCTGCGTTTGCTCACCCAACCTCACCAAACCTCTCAGCCCCAAGAGTGTCCACCCTTATGTCTCATCCAGCTGTGGGTCTAGATATGGTCAATCCAGGTTGCATCACAGCCCCTGAACGCATTGTGTAAGAATTTCTCTCTCTTTCATTGTCTTTGTTTCATGGGTTTGTAAAAGTAATTTATTTTTATAATGGGGTTTAGCTGCTTTTCACTGCTGTGTTTATGCCGCTTTACACCCACTTGACACACTAACAGAGAGATATCAATACATAGGTTTTAAGATTATTACTAGTCAGATATATTCTTGTGCGGTGAATAGGGTGTGTTGAGTCCAGTTCTCTGAGCAAGGAGTAGGTCTTGTCTATTACATATTGGGTTTATGGAACGGTATCTGAGCTAATTTGAAACCCTTGTTTTATGTATCACCCCACCTCACCTTTCCCGTTAAGCAGCCATAGTGTGTTTTCTGCATGTGTGACTCTGTTCTGTTTTGTAATTCAGTTCAAGTGTAACGGTTTTGACATTCCCTCTATAAGTGATACCTTATGAGAAGTGTCCTTTTCTGTGTGACTTATTTCACTTAGAATTGTCGTACCTAAATCCACTCATCATGCTGCTACTAGCCTTATGACATTGATTTCATGGCTGAGTGATATTCCATTGTACATAAGGACCACAACTTCTTTATCCATTTTTCTCTTTCCTGGGATATTGAAGGTGGAATGAAGTGGAGGTCCTTGTCAACAGAGCAGCCCTAAACTTTGGGGTGCTTGTGTCTTGCTGATTTTTCATTTTCCCAATTTATACCCCCATGAGTGGAAGTGCCCTATGCTCTCTAAGCTGTGTTTTTTAGATGTTTCAGGACACACCGTACACTTCTCCAGAGTGGCTGTTGGCAATTTACATCCCGCCCATCAGTGTAGCAAGGCTCCCATTTCTCCATGGCCTGTCCTGCATTTCTGGTTTTGAGACTTTATTCAGCATGGCCCTTTTGACCGATGGGTAGCGAGTCTTCTTTGTAGCCCTGATTTACCTTTCCAGGTTGCTTGTTTGGCCAAAAAGGGCGTATGCGTTTTTTCCTGAATATATTCAGGAAAAAACGCATACGCCCTTTTTGGCCAAGGGCATCATTGTCAACGTTTTGCCGCTTTTCATGTGCTTTAAAGGCGATTCGAATCTACCTCCTGAAATCTGTTTCCTGCAATTCTGCCTTGATTTCAAATCCTCTTCTTTGCCTTCCCTCAATACATTTGTGGACGAGAGTTATCATTTATAACTCTGCAGGTTTGTGAATTGCAGTGCCCTGAAGCTCCATTTTACAACTCGCTTTTTTGGGAGCTGGCCGCAAAAGCGCAGGATGGCTTCAGGCCCTGTTCTGCTTTCGGGGGCGATGATTAGCCTGTGGTTAATTCTTCTTCCTGATGGGAAAATAGAGTGACCTGTGCCTGTCCCAACACCAAGAGCTAGTCTCTCACTGCTTCCCCGTGTACCCGTTCATCCTCAGGACAAATTGCAACGTGTACAGAACAGGAGGTTAAAGGTGCTGATGCTCCAAGTAGGGAGATTGTTAGTAAAGCGGCTGGAATGGTGAACCCGGGCACAAGGAGAAGAGAAATGAGGTGCGTTTTAGAAACCTTTCCCCATCACATGGTGTACCATCTTTTTGTTTTCTCATGCATGTTTTCGATGTAGGAAGATGCCCTTGAACCTGGAGATTTGGGACCCATGCGATGGGTACCACGCAGTATTACTTTAAAGGGTCTGCGTTTGCTCACCCAACCTCACCAAACCTCTCAGCCCCAAGAGTGTCCACCCTTATGTCTCATCCAGCTGTGGGTCTAGATATGGTCAATCCAGGTTGCATCACAGCCCCTGAACGCATTGTGTAAGAATTTCTCTCTCTTTCACTGTCTTTGTTTCATGGGTTTTTCAAAGTAATTTATTTTTATAATGGGGTTTAGCTGCTTTTCACTGCTGTGTTTATGCCGCTTTACACCCACTTGACACACTAACAGAGAGATATCAATACATAGGTTTTAAGATTATTACTAGTCAGATATATTCTTGTGCGGTGAATAGGGTGTGTTGAGTCCAGTTCTCTGAGGAAGGAGTAGGTCTTGTCTATTACATATTGGGTTTATGGAACGGTATCTGAGCTAATTTGAAACCCTTGTTTTATGTATCACCCCACCTCACCTTTCCCGTTAAGCAGCCATAGTGTGTTTTCTGCATGTGTGACTCTGTTCTGTTTTGTAATTGAGTTCAAGTGTGACGCTTTTGACATTCCCTCTATAAGTGATACCTTATGAGAAGTGTCCTTTTCTGTGTGACTTATTTCACTTAGAATCGTCGTACCTAAATCCACTCATCATGCTGCTACTAGCCTTATGACATTGATTTCATGGCTGAGTGATATTCCATTGTACATAAGGACCACAACTTCTTTATCCATTTTTCTCTTTCCTGGGATATTGAAGGTGGAATGAAGTGGAGGTCCTTGTCAACAGAGCAGCCCTAAACTTTGGGGTGCTTGTGTCTTGCTGATTTTTCATTTTCCCAATTTATACCCCCATGAGTGGAAGTGCCCTATGCTCTCTAAGCTGTGTTTTTTAGATGTTTCAGGACACACCGTACACTTCTCCAGAGTGGCTGTTGGCAATTTACATCCCGCCCA
Source organism: Balaenoptera ricei (assembly GCF_028023285.1). Lineage (NCBI taxonomy): Eukaryota > Metazoa > Chordata > Mammalia > Artiodactyla > Balaenopteridae > Balaenoptera > Balaenoptera ricei. Next base: position 12,412 of record NW_026777782.1, read on the forward strand.
TCAGTGTAGCAAGGCTCCCATTTCTCCATGGCCTGTCCTGCATTTCTGGTTTTGAGACTTTATTCAGCATGGCCCTTTTGACCGATGGGTAGCGAGTCTTCTTTGTAGCCCTGATTTACCTTTCCAGGTTGCTTGTTTGGCCAAAAAGGGCGTATGCGTTTTTTCCTGAATATATTCAGGAAAAAACGCATACGCCCTTTTTGGCCAAGGGCATCATTGTCAACGTTTTGCCGCTTTTCATGTGCTTTAAAGGCGATTCGAATCTACCTCCTGAAATCTGTTTCCTGCAATTCTGCCTTGATTTCAAATCCTCTTCTTTGCCTTCCCTCAATACATTTGTGGACGAGAGTTATCATTTATAACTCTGCAGGTTTGTGAATTGCAGTGCCCTGAAGCTCCATTTTACAACTCGCTTTTTTGGGAGCTGGCCGCAAAAGCGCAGGATGGCTTCAGGCCCTGTTCTGCTTTCGGGGGCGATGATTAGCCTGTGGTTAATTCTTCTTCCTGATGGGAAAATAGAGTGACCTGTGCCTGTCCCAACACCAAGAGCTAGTCTCTCACTGGTTCCCCGTGTACCCGTTCATCCTCAGGACAAATTGCAACCTGTACAGAACAGGAGGTTAAAGGTGCTGATGCTCCAAGTAGGGAGATTGTTAGTAAAGCGGCTGGAATGGCGAACCCGGGCACAAGGAGAAGAGAAATGAGGTGCGTTTTAGAAACCTTTCCCCATCACATGGTGTACCATCTTTTTGTTTTCTCATGCATGTTTTCGATGTAGGAAGATGCCCTTGAACCTGGAGATTTGCGACCCATGCAATGGGTACCACGCAGTATTACTTTAAAGGGTCTGCGTTTGCTCACCCAACCTCACCAAACCTCTCAGCCCCAAGAGTGTCCACCCTTATGTCTCATCCAGCTGTGGGTCTAGATATGGTCAATCCAGGTTGCATCACAGCCCCTGAACGCATTGTGTAAGAATTTCTCTCTCTTTCATTGTCTTTGTTTCATGGGTTTGTAAAAGTAATTTATTTTTATAATGGGGTTTAGCTGCTTTTCACTGCTGTGTTTATGCCGCTTTACACCCACTTGACACACTAACAGAGAGATATCAATACATAGGTTTTAAGATTATTACTAGTCAGATATATTTTTGTGCGGTGAATAGGGTGTGTTGAGTCCAGTTCTCTGAGCAAGGAGTAGGTCTTGTCTATTACATATTGGGTTTATGGAACGGTATCTGAGCTAATTTGAAACCCTTGTTTTATGTATCACCCCACCTCACCTTTCCCGTTAAGCAGCCATAGTGTGTTTTCTGCATGTGTGACTCTGTTCTGTTTTGTAATTCAGTTCAAGTGTAACGCTTTTGACATTCCCTCTATAAGTGATACCTTATGAGAAGTGTCCTTTTCTGTGTGACTTATTTCACTTAGAATCGTCGTACCTAAATCCACTCATCATGCTGCTACTAGCCTTATGACATTGATTTCATGGCTGAGTGATATTCCATTGTACATAAGGACCACAAATTCTTTATCCATTTTTCTCTTTCCTGGGATATTGAAGGTGGAATGAAGTGGAGGTCCTTGTCAACAGAGCAGCCCTAAACTTTGGGGTGCTTGTGTCTTGCTGATTTTTCATTTTCCCAATTTATACCCCCATGAGTGGAAGTGCCCTATGCTCTCTAAGCTGTGTTTTTTAGATGTTTCAGGACACACCGTACACTTCTCCAGAGTGGCTGTTGGCAATTTACATCCCGCCCATCAGTGTAGCAAGGCTCCCATTTCTCCATGGCCTGTCCTGCATTTCTGGTTTTGAGACTTTATTCAGCATGGCCCTTTTGACCGATGGGTAGCGAGTCATCTTTGTAGCCCTGATGTGCCTTTCCAGGTTGCTTGGTTGGCCAAAAAGGGCGTATGCGTTTTTTCCTGAATATATTCAGGAAAAAACGCATACGCCCTTTTTGGCCAAGGGCATCATTGTCAACGTTTTGCCGCTTTTCATGTGCTTTAAAGGCGATTCGAATCTACCTCCTGAAATCTGTTTCCTGCAATTCGGCCTTGATTACAAATCCTCTTCTTTGCCTTCCCTCAATATATTTGTGGACGAGAGTTATCATTTATAACTCTGCAGGTTTGTGAATTGCAGTGCCCTGAAGCTCCATTTTACAACTCGCTTTTTTGGGAGCTGGCCGCAAAAGCGCAGGATGGCTTCAGGCCCTGTTCTGCTTTCGGGGGCGATGATTAGCCTGTGGTTAATTCTTCTTCCTGATGGGAAAATAGAGTGACCTGTGCCTGTCCCAACACCAAGAGCTAGTCTCTCACTGGTTCCCCGTCTACCCGTTCATCCTCAGGACAAATTGCAACCTGTACAGAACAGGAGGTTAAAGGTGCTGATGCTCCAAGTAGGGAGATTGTTAGTAAAGCGGCTGGAATGGCGAACCCGGGCACAAGGAGAAGAGAAATGAGGTGCGTTTTAGAAACCTTTCCCCATCACATGGTGTACCATCTTTTTGTTTTCTCATGCATGTTTTCGATGTAGGAAGATGCCCTTGAACCTGGAGATTTGGGTCCCATGGGATGGGTACCACGCAGTAGTACTTTAAAGGGTCTGCGTTTGCTCACCCAACCTCACCAAACCTCTCAGCCCCAAGAGTGTCCACCCTTATGTCTCATCCAGCTGTGGGTCTAGATATGGTCAATCCAGGTTGCATCACAGCCCCTGAACGCATTGTGTAAGAATTTCTCTCTCTTTCACTGTCTTTGTTTCATGGGTTTTTCAAAGTAATTTATTTTTATAATGGGGTTTAGCTGCTTTTCACTGCTGTGTTTATGCCGCTTTACACCCACTTGACACACTAACAGAGAGATATCAATACATAGGTTTTAAGATTATTACTAGTCAGATATATTCTTGTGCAGTGAATAGGGTGTGTTGAGTCCAGTTCTCTGAGCAAGGAGTAGGTCTTGTCTATTACATATTGGGTTTATGGAACGGTATCTGAGCTAATTTGAAACCCTTGTTTTATGTATCACCCCACCTCACCTTTCCCGTTAAGCAGCCATAGTGTGTTTTCTGCATGTGTGACTCTGTTCTGTTTTGTAATTGAGTTCAAGTGTGACGCTTTTGACATTCCCTCTATAAGTGATACCTTATGAGAAGTGTCCTTTTCTGTGTGACTTATTTCACTTAGAATCGTCGTACCTAAATCCACTCATCATGCTGCTACTAGCCTTATGACATTGATTTCATGGCTGAGTGATATTCCATTGTACATAAGGACCACAACTTCTTTATCCATTTTTCTCTTTCCTGGGATATTGAAGGTGGAATGAAGTGGAGGTCCTTGTCAACAGAGCAGCCCTAAACTTTGGGGTGCTTGTGTCTTGCTGATTTTTCATTTTCCCAATTTATACCCCCATGAGTGGAAGTGCCCTATGCTCTCTAAGCTGTGTTTTTTAGATGTTTCAGGACACACCGTACACTTCTCCAGAGTGGCTGTTGGCAATTTACATCCCGCCCATCAGTGTAGCAAGGCTCCCATTTCTCCATGGCCTGTCCTGCATTTCTGGTTTTGAGACTTTATTCAGCATGGCCCTTTTGACCGATGGGTAGCGAGTCTTCTTTGTAGCCCTGATTTACCTTTCCAGGTTGCTTGTTTGGCCAAAAAGGGCGTATGCGTTTTTTCCTGAATATATTCAGGAAAAAACGCATACGCCCTTTTTGGCCAAGGGCATCATTGTCAACGTTTTGCCGCTTTTCATGTGCTTTAAAGGCGATTCGAATCTACCTCCTGAAATCTGTTTCCTGCAATTCGGCCTTGATTTCAAATCCTCTTCTTTGCCTTCCCTCAATATATTTGTGGACGAGAGTTATCATTTATAACTCTGCAGGTTTGTGAATTGCAGTGCCCTGAAGCTCCATTTTACAACTCGCTTTTTTGGGAGCTGGCCGCAAAAGCGCAGGATGGCTTCAGGCCCTGTTCTGCTTTCGGGGGCGATGATTAGCCTGTGGTTAATTCTTCTTCCTGATGGGAAAATAGAGTGACCTGTGCCTGTCCCAACACCAAGAGCTAGTCTCTCACTGGTTCCCCGTCTACCCGTTCATCCTCAGGACAAATTGCAACCTGTACAGAACAGGAGGTTAAAGGTGCTGATGCTCCAAGTAGGGAGATTGTTAGTAAAGCGGCTGGAATGGCGAACCCGGGCACAAGGAGAAGAGAAATGAGGTGCGTTTTAGAAACCTTTCCCCATCACATGGTGTACCATCTTTTTGTTTTCTCATGCATGTTTTCGATGTAGGAAGATGCCCTTGAACCTGGAGATTTGGGTCCCATGGGATGGGTACCACGCAGTAGTACTTTAAAGGGTCTGCGTTTGCTCACCCAACCTCACCAAACCTCTCAGCCCCAAGAGTGTCCACCCTTATGTCTCATCCAGCTGTGGGTCTAGATATGGTCAATCCAGGTTGCATCACAGCCCCTGAACGCATTGTGTAAGAATTTCTCTCTCTTTCACTGTCTTTGTTTCATGGGTTTTTCAAAGTAATTTATTTTTATAATGGGGTTTAGCTGCTTTTCACTGCTGTGTTTATGCCGCTTTACACCCACTTGACACACTAACAGAGAGATATCAATACATAGGTTTTAAGATTATTACTAGTCAGATATATTCTTGTGCGGTGAATAGGGTGTGTTGAGTCCAGTTCTCTGAGCAAGGAGTAGGTCTTGTCTATTACATATTGGGTTTATGGAACGGTATCTGAGCTAATTTGAAACCCTTGTTTTATGTATCACCCCACCTCACCTTTCCCGTTAAGCAGCCATAGTGTGTTTTCTGCATGTGTGACTCTGTTCTGTTTTGTAATTGAGTTCAAGTGTGACGCTTTTGACATTCCCTCTATAAGTGATACCTTATGAGAAGTGTCCTTTTCTGTGTGACTTATTTCACTTAGAATCGTCGTACCTAAATCCACTCATCATGCTGCTACTAGCCTTATGACATTGATTTCATGGCTGAGTGATATTCCATTGTACATAAGGACCACAACTTCTTTATCCATTTTTCTCTTTCCTGGGATATTGAAGGTGGAATGAAGTGGAGGTCCTTGTCAACAGAGCAGCCCTAAACTTTGGGGTGCTTGTGTCTTGCTGATTTTTCATTTTCCCAATTTATACCCCCATGAGTGGAAGTGCCCTATGCTCTCTAAGCTGTGTTTTTTAGATGTTTCAGGACACACCGTACACTTCTCCAGAGTGGCTGTTGGCAATTTACATCCCGCCCATCAGTGTAGCAAGGCTCCCATTTCTCCATGGCCTGTCCTGCATTTCTGGTTTTGAGACTTTTTTCAGCATGGCCCTTTTGACCGATGGGTAGCGAGTCTTCTTTGTAGCCCTGATTTGCCTTTCCAGGTTGCTTGGTTGGCCAAAAAGGGCGTATGCGTTTTTTCCTGAATATATTCAGGAAAAAACGCATACGCCCTTTTTGGCCAAGGGCATCATTGTCAACGTTTTGCCGCTTTTCATGTGCTTTAAAGGCGATTCGAATCTACCTCCTGAAATCTGTTTCCTGCAATTCGGCCTTGATTTCAAATCCTCTTCTTTGCCTTCCCTCAATATATTTGTGGACGAGAGTTATCATTTATAACTCTGCAGGTTTGTGAATTGCAGTGCCCTGAAGCTCCATTTTACAACTCGCTTTTTTGGGAGCTGGCCGCAAAAGCGCAGGATGGCTTCAGGCCCTGTTCTGCTTTCGGGGGCGATGATTAGCCTGTGGTTAATTCTTCTTCCTGATGGGAAAATAGAGTGACCTGTGCCTGTCCCAACACCAAGAGCTAGTCTCTCACTGGTTCCCCGTCTACCCGTTCATCCTCAGGACAAATTGCAACCTGTACAGAACAGGAGGTTAAAGGTGCTGATGCTCCAAGTAGGGAGATTGTTAGTAAAGCGGCTGGAATGGCGAACCCGGGCACAAGGAGAAGAGAAATGAGGTGCGTTTTAGAAACCTTTCCCCATCACATGGTGTACCATCTTTTTGTTTTCTCATGCATGTTTTCGATGTAGGAAGATGCCCTTGAACCTGGAGATTTGGGTCCCATGGGATGGGTACCACGCAGTAGTACTTTAAAGGGTCTGCGTTTGCTCACCCAACCTCACCAAACCTCTCAGCCCCAAGAGTGTCCACCCTTATGTCTCATCCAGCTGTGGGTCTAGATATGGTCAATCCAGGTTGCATCACAGCCCCTGAACGCATTGTGTAAGAATTTCTCTCTCTTTCACTGTCTTTGTTTCATGGGTTTTTCAAAGTAATTTATTTTTATAATGGGGTTTAGCTGCTTTTCACTGCTGTGTTTATGCCGCTTTACACCCACTTGACACACTAACAGAGAGATATCAATACATAGGTTTTAAGATTATTACTAGTCAGATATATTCTTGTGCAGTGAATAGGGTGTGTTGAGTCCAGTTCTCTGAGGAAGGAGTAGGTCTTGTCTATTACATATTGGGTTTATGGAACGGTATCTGAGCTAATTTGAAACCCTTGTTTTATGTATCACCCCACCTCACCTTTCCCGTTAAGCAGCCATAGTGTGTTTTCTGCATGTGTGACTCTGTTCTGTTTTGTAATTCAGTTCAAGTGTGACGCTTTTGACATTCCCTCTATAAGTGATACCTTATGAGAAGTGTCCTTTTCTGTGTGACTTATTTCACTTAGAATCGTCGTACCTAAATCCACTCATCATGCTGCTACTAGCCTTATGACATTGATTTCATGGCTGAGTGATATTCCATTGTACATAAGGACCACAACTTCTTTATCCATTTTTCTCTTTCCTGGGATATTGAAGGTGGAATGAAGTGGAGGTCCTTGTCAACAGAGCAGCCCTAAACTTTGGGGTGCTTGTGTCTTGCTGATTTTTCATTTTCCCAATTTATACCCCCATGAGTGGAAGTGCCCTATGCTCTCTAAGCTGTGTTTTTTAGATGTTTCAGGACACACCGTACACTTCTCCAGAGTGGCTGTTGGCAATTTACATCCCGCCCATCAGTGTAGCAAGGCTCCCATTTCTCCATGGCCTGTCCTGCATTTCTGGTTTTGAGACTTTATTCAGCATGGCCCTTTTGACCGATGGGTAGCGAGTCTTCTTTGTAGCCCTGATTTACCTTTCCAGGTTGCTTGTTTGGCCAAAAAGGGCGTATGCGTTTTTTCCTGAATATATTCAGGAAAAAACGCATACGCCCTTTTTGGCCAAGGGCATCATTGTCAACGTTTTGCCGCTTTTCATGTGCTTTAAAGGCGATTCGAATCTACCTCCTGAAATCTGTTTCCTGCAATTCGGCCTTGATTTCAAATCCTCTTCTTTGCCTTCCCTCAATACATTTGTGGACGAGAGTTATCATTTATAACTCTGCAGGTTTGTGAATTGCAGTGCCCTGAAGCTCCATTTTACAACTCGCTTTTTTGGGAGCTGGCCGCAAAAGCGCAGGATGGCTTCAGGCCCTGTTCTGCTTTCGGGGGCGATGATTAGCCTGTGGTTAATTCTTCTTCCTGATGGGAAAATAGAGTGACCTGTGCCTGTCCCAACACCAAGAGCTAGTCTCTCACTGGTTCCCCGTGTACCCGTTCATCCTCAGGACAAATTGCAACCTGTACAGAACAGGAGGTTAAAGGTGCTGATGCTCCAAGTAGGGAGATTGTTAGTAAAGCGGCTGGAATGGCGAACCCGGGCACAAGGAGAAGAGAAATGAGGTGCGTTTTAGAAACCTTTCCCCATCACATGGTGTACCATCTTTTTGTTTTCTCATGCATGTTTTCGATGTAGGAAGATGCCCTTGAACCTGGAGATTTGGGACGCATGCGATGGGTACCACGCAGTATTACTTTAAAGGGTCTGCGTTTGCTCACCCAACCTCACCAAACCTCTCAGCCCCAAGAGTGTCCACCCTTATGTCTCATCCAGCTGTGGGTCTAGATATGGTCAATCCAGGTTGCATCACAGCCCCTGAACGCATTGTGTAAGAATTTCTCTCTCTTTCATTGTCTTTGTTTCATGGGTTTGTAAAAGTAATTTATTTTTATAATGGGGTTTAGCTGCCTTTCACTGCTGTGTTTATGCCGCTTTACACCCACTTGACACACTAACAGAGAGATATCAATACATAGGTTTTAAGATTATTACTAGTCAGATATATTTTTGTGCGGTGAATAGGGTGTGTTGAGTCCAGTTCTCTGAGCAAGGAGTAGGTCTTGTCTATTACATATTGGGTTTATGGAACGGTATCTGAGCTAATTTGAAACCCTTGTTTTATGTATCACCCCACCTCACCTTTCCCGTTAAGCAGCCATAGTGTGTTTTCTGCATGTGTGACTCTGTTCTGTTTTGTAATTCAGTTCAAGTGTAACGCTTTTTACATTCCCTCTATAAGTGATACCTTATGAGAAGTGTCCTTTTCTGTGTGACTTATTTCACTTAGAATCGTCGTACCTAAATCCACTCATCATGCTGCTACTAGCCTTATGACATTGATTTCATGGCTGAGTGATATTCCATTGTACATAAGGACCACAACTTCTTTATCCATTTTTCTCTTTCCTGGGATATTGAAGGTGGAATGAAGTGGAGGTCCTTGTCAACAGAGCAGCCCTAAACTTTGGGGTGCTTGTGTCTTGCTGATTTTTCATTTTCCCAATTTATACCCCCATGAGTGGAAGTGCCCTATGCTCTCTAAGCTGTGTTTTTTAGATGTTTCAGGACACACCGTACACTTCTCCAGAGTGGCTGTTGGCAATTTACATCCCGCCCATCAGTGTAGCAAGGCTCCCATTTCTCCATGGCCTGTCCTGCATTTCTGGTTTTGAGACTTTATTCAGCATGGCCCTTTTGACCGATGGGTAGCGAGTCTTCTTTGTAGCCCTGATTTACGTTTCCAGGTTGCTTGGTTGGCCAAAAAGGGCGTATGCGTTTTTTCCTGAATATATTCAGGAAAAAACGCATACGCCCTTTTTGGCCAAGGGCATCATTGTCAACGTTTTGCCGCTTTTCATGTGCTTTAAAGGCGATTCGAATCTACCTCCTGAAATCTGTTTCCTGCAATTCGGCCTTGATTTCAAATCCTCTTCTTTGCCTTCCCTCAATACATTTGTGGACGAGAGTTATCATTTATAACTATGCAGGTTTGTGAATTGCAGTGCCCTGAAGCTCCATTTTACAACTCGCTTTTTTGGGAGCTGGCCGCAAAAGCGCAGGATGGCTTCAGGCCCTGTTCTGCTTTCGGGGGCGATGATTAGCCTGTGGTTAATTCTTCTTCCTGATGGGAAAATAGAGTGACCTGTGCCTGTCCCAACACCAAGAGCTAGTCTCTCACTGGTTCCCCGTCTACCCGTTCATCCTCAGGACAAATTGCAACCTGTACAGAACAGGAGGTTAAAGGTGCTGATGCTCCAAGTAGGGAGATTGTTAGTAAAGCGGCTGGAATGGCGAACCCGGGCACAAGGAGAAGAGAAATGAGGTGCGTTTTAGAAACCTTTCCCCATCACATGGTGTACCATCTTTTTGTTTTCTCATGCATGTTTTCGATGTAGGAAGATGCCCTTGAACCTGGAGATTTGGGTCCCATGGGATGGGTACCACGCAGTAGTACTTTAAAGGGTCTGCGTTTGCTCACCCAACCTCACCAAACCTCTCAGCCCCAAGAGTGTCCACCCTTATGTCTCATCCAGCTGTGGGTCTAGATATGGTCAATCCAGGTTGCATCACAGCCCCTGAACGCATTGTGTAAGAATTTCTCTCTCTTTCACTGTCTTTGTTTCATGGGTTTTTCAAAGTAATTTATTTTTATAATGGGGTTTAGCTGCTTTTCACTGCTGTGTTTATGCCGCTTTACACCCACTTGACACACTAACAGAGAGATATCAATACATAGGTTTTAAGATTATTACTAGTCAGATATATTCTTGTGCAGTGAATAGGGTGTGTTGAGTCCAGTTCTCTGAGGAAGGAGTAGGTCTTGTCTATTACATATTGGGTTTATGGAACGGTATCTGAGCTAATTTGAAACCCTTGTTTTATGTATCACCCCACCTCACCTTTCCCGTTAAGCAGCCATAGTGTGTTTTCTGCATGTGTGACTCTGTTCTGTTTTGTAATTCAGTTCAAGTGTGACGCTTTTGACATTCCCTCTATAAGTGATACCTTATGAGAAGTGTCCTTTTCTGTGTGACTTATTTCACTTAGAATCGTCGTACCTAAATCCACTCATCATGCTGCTACTAGCCTTATGACATTGATTTCATGGCTGAGTGATATTCCATTGTACATAAGGACCACAACTTCTTTATCCATTTTTCTCTTTCCTGGGATATTGAAGGTGGAATGAAGTGGAGGTCCTTGTCAACAGAGCAGCCCTAAACTTTGGGGTGCTTGTGTCTTGCTGATTTTTCATTTTCCCAATTTATACCCCCATGAGTGGAAGTGCCCTATGCTCTCTAAGCTGTGTTTTTTAGATGTTTCAGGACACACCGTACACTTCTCCAGAGTGGCTGTTGGCAATTTACATCCCGCCCATCAGTGTAGCAAGGCTCCCATTTCTCCATGGCCTGTCCTGCATTTCTGGTTTTGAGACTTTATTCAGCATGGCCCTTTTGACCGATGGGTAGCGAGTCTTCTTTGTAGCCCTGATTTACCTTTCCAGGTTGCTTGTTTGGCCAAGAAGGGCGTATGCGTTTTTTCCTGAATATATTCAGGAAAAAACGCATACGCCCTTTTTGGCCAAGGGCATCATTGTCAACGTTTTGCCGCTTTTCATGTGCTTTAAAGGCGATTCGAATCTACCTCCTGAAATCTGTTTCCTGCAATTCGGCCTTGATTTCAAATCCTCTTCTTTGCCTTCCCTCAATACATTTGTGGACGAGAGTTATCATTTATAACTCTGCAGGTTTGTGAATTGCAGTGCCCTGAAGCTCCATTTTACAACTCGCTTTTTTGGGAGCTGGCCGCAAAAGCGCAGGATGGCTTCAGGCCCTGTTCTGCTTTCGGGGGCGATGATTAGCCTGTGGTTAATTCTTCTTCTTGATGGGAAAATAGAGTGACCTGTGCCTGTCCCAACACCAAGAGCTAGTCTCTCACTGGTTCCCCGTCTACCCGTTCATCCTCAGGACAAATTGCAACCTGTACAGAACAGGAGGTTAAAGGTGCTGATGCTCCAAGTAGGGAGATTGTTAGTAAAGCGGCTGGAATGGCGAACCCGGGCACAAGGAGAAGAGAAATGAGGTGCGTTTTAGAAACCTTTCCCCATCACATGGTGTACCATCTTTTTGTTTTCTCATGCATGTTTTCGATGTAGGAAGATGCCCTTGAACCTGGAGATTTGGGTCCCATGGGATGGGTACCACGCAGTAGTACTTTAAAGGGTCTGCGTTAGCTCACCCAACCTCACCAAACCTCTCAGCCCCAAGAGTGTCCACCCTTATGTCTCATCCAGCTGTGGGTCTAGATATGGTCAATCCAGGTTGCATCACAGCCCCTGAACGCATTGTGTAAGAATTTCTCTCTCTTTCACTGTCTTTGTTTCATGGGTTTTTCAAAGTAATTTATTTTTATAATGGGGTTTAGCTGCTTTTCACTGCTGTGTTTATGCCGCTTTACACCCACTTGACACACTAACAGAGAGATATCAATACATAGGTTTTAAGATTATTACTAGTCAGATATATTCTTGTGCGGTGAATAGGGTGTGTTGAGTCCAGTTCTCTGAGCAAGGAGTAGGTCTTGTCTATTACATATTGGGTTTATGGAACGGTATCTGAGCTAATTTGAAACCCTTGTTTTATGTATCACCCCACCTCACCTTTCCCGTTAAGCAGCCATAGTGTGTTTTCTGCATGTGTGACTCTGTTCTGTTTTGTAATTGAGTTCAAGTGTGACGCTTTTGACATTCCCTCTATAAGTGATACCTTATGAGAAGTGTCCTTTTCTGTGTGACTTATTTCACTTAGAATCGTCGTACCTAAATCCACTCATCATGCTGCTACTAGCCTTATGACATTGATTTCATGGCTGAGTGATATTCCATTGTACATAAGGACCACAACTTCTTTATCCATTTTTCTCTTTCCTGGGATATTGAAGGTGGAATGAAGTGGAGGTCCTTGTCAACAGAGCAGCCCTAAACTTTGGGGTGCTTGTGTCTTGCTGATTTTTCATTTTCCCAATTTATACCCCCATGAGTGGAAGTGCCCTATGCTCTCTAAGCTGTGTTTTTTAGATGTTTCAGGACACACCGTACACTTCTCCAGAGTGGCTGTTGGCAATTTACATCCCGCCCATCAGTGTAGCAAGGCTCCCATTTCTCCATGGCCTGTCCTGCATTTCTGGTTTTGAGACTTTATTCAGCATGGCCCTTTTGAGCGATGGGTAGCGAGTCTTCTTTGTAGCCCTGATTTACCTTTCCAGGTTGCTTGTTTGGCCAAAAAGGGCGTATGCGTTTTTTCCTGAATATATTCAGGAAAAAACGCATACGCCCTTTTTGGCCAAGGGCATCATTGTCAACGTTTTGCCGCTTTTCATGTGCTTTAAAGGCGATTCGAATCTACCTCCTGAAATCTGTTTCCTGCAATTCGGCCTTGATTTCAAATCCTCTTCTTTGCCTTCCCTCAATATATTTGTGGACGAGAGTTATCATTTATAACTCTGCAGGTTTGTGAATTGCAGTGCCCTGAAGCTCCATTTTACAACTCGCTTTTTTGGGAGCTGGCCGCAAAAGCGCAGGATGGCTTCAGGCCCTGTTCTGCTTTCGGGGGCGATGATTAGCCTGTGGTTAATTCTTCTTCCTGATGGGAAAATAGAGTGACCTGTGCCTGTCCCAACACCAAGAGCTAGTCTCTCACTGCTTCCCCGTGTACCCGTTCATCCTCAGGACAAATTGCAACCTGTACAGAACAGGAGGTTAAAGGTGCTGATGCTCCAAGTAGGGAGATTGTTAGTAAAGCGGCTGGAATGGCGAACCCGGGCACAAGGAGAAGAGAAATGAGGTGCGTTTTAGAAACCTTTCCCCATCACATGGTGTACCATCTTTTTGTTTTCTCATGCATGTTTTCGATGTAGGAAGATGCCCTTGAACCTGGAGATTTGGGACCCATGCGATGGGTACCACGCAGTATTACTTTAAAGGGTCTGCGTTTGCTCACCCAACCTCACCAAACCTCTCAGCCCCAAGAGTGTCCACCCTTATGTCTCATCCAGCTGTGGGTCTAGATATGGTCAATCCAGGTTGCATCACAGCCCCTGAACGCATTGTGTAAGAATTTCTCTCTCTTTCATTGTCTTTGTTTCATGGGTTTGTAAAAGTAATTTATTTTTATAATGGGGTTTAGCTGCTTTTCACTGCTGTGTTTATGCCGCTTTACACCCACTTGACACACTAACAGAGAGATATCAATACATAGGTTTTAAGATTATTACTAGTCAGATATATTTTTGTGCGGTGAATAGGGTGTGTTGAGTCCAGTTCTCTGAGCAAGGAGTAGGTCTTGTCTATTACATATTGGGTTTATGGAACGGTATCTGAGCTAATTTGAAACCCTTGTTTTATGTATCACCCCACCTCACCTTTCCCGTTAAGCAGCCATAGTGTGTTTTCTGCATGTGTGACTCTGTTCTGTTTTGTAATTCAGTTCAAGTGTAACGCTTTTTACATTCCCTCTATAAGTGATACCTTATGAGAAGTGTCCTTTTCTGTGTGACTTATTTCACTTAGAATCGTCGTACCTAAATCCACTCATCATGCTGCTACTAGCCTTATGACATTGATTTCATGGCTGAGTGATATTCCATTGTACATAAGGACCACAACTTCTTTATCCATTTTTCTCTTTCCTGGGATATTGAAGGTGGAATGAAGTGGAGGTCCTTGTCAACAGAGCAGCCCTAAACTTTGGGGTGCTTGTGTCTTGCTGATTTTTCATTTTCCCAATTTATATCCCCATGAGTGGAAGTGCCCTATGCTCTCTAAGCTGTGTTTCTTAGATGTTTCAGGACACACCGTAAACTTCTCCAGAGTGGCTGTTGGCAATTTACATCCCGCCCATCAGTGTAGCAAGGCTCCCATTTCTCCATGGCCTGTCCTGCATTTCTGGTTTTGAGACTTTTTTCAGCATGGCCCTTTTGACCGATGGGTAGCGAGTCTTCTTTGTAGCCCTGATTTGCCTTTCCAGGTTGCTTGGTTGGCCAAAAAGGGCGTATGCGTTTTTTCCTGAATATATTCAGGAAAAAACGCATACGCCCTTTTTGGCCAAGGGCATCATTGTCAACGTTTTGCCGCTTTTCATGTGCTTTAAAGGCGATTCGAATCTACCTCCTGAAATCTGTTTCCTGCAATTCTGCCTTGATTTCAAATCCTCTTCTTTGCCTTCCCTCAATATATTTGTGGACGAGAGTTATCATTTATAACTCTGCAGGTTTGTGAATTGCAGTGCCCTGAAGCTCCATTTTACAACTCGCTTTTTTGGGAGCTGGCCGCAAAAGTGCAGGTTGGCTTCACGCCCTGTTCTGGTTCCGGGGGGGAGGATGAGCCTGTGGTTAATTCTTCTTCCTGATGGGAAAATAGAGTGACCTGTGCCTGTCCCAACACCAAGAGCTAGTCTCTCCCTGGTTCCCCGTCTTCCCGTTCATCCTCAGGACAAATTGCAACCTGTACGGAACAGGAGGTTAAAGGTGCTGATGCTCCAAGTAGGGAGATTGTTAGTAAAGCGGCTGGAATGGCGAACCCGGGCACAAGGAGAAGAGAAATGAGGTGCGTTTTAGAAACCTTTCCCCATCACATGGTGTACCATCTTTTTGTTTTCTCATGCATGTTTTCGATGTAGGAAGATGCCCTTGAACCTGGAGATTTGCGACCCATGCAATGGGTACCACGCAGTATTACTTTAAAGGGTCTGCGTTTGCTCACCCAACCTCACCAAACCTCTCAGCCCCAAGAGTGTCCACCCTTATGTCTCATCCAGCTGTGGATCTAGATATGGTCAATCCAGGTTGCATCACAGCCCCTGAACGCATTGTGTAAGAATTTCTCTCTCTTTCACTGTCTTTGTTTCATGGGTTTTTCGAAGTAATTTATTTTTATAATGGGGTTTAGCTGCTTTTCACTGCTGTGTTTATGCCGCTTTACACCCACTTGACACACTAACAGAGAGATATCAATACATAGGTTTTAAGATTATTACTAGTCAGATATATTCTTGTGCGGTGAATAGGGTGTGTTGAGTCCAGTTCTCTGAGCAAGGAGTAGGTCTTGTCTATTACATATTGGGTTTATGGAACGGTATCTGAGCTAATTTGAAACCCTTGTTTTATGTATCACCCCACCTCACCTTTCCCGTTAAGCAGCCATAGTGTGTTTTCTGCATGTGTGACTCTGTTCTGTTTTGTAATTCAGTTCAAGTGTAACGCTTTTTACATTCCCTCTATAAGTGATACCTTATGAGAAGTGTCCTTTTCTGTGTGACTTATTTCACTTAGAATCGTCGTACCTAAATCCACTCATCATGCTGCTACTAGCCTTATGACATTGATTTCATGGCTGAGTGATATTCCATTGTACATAAGGACCACAACTTCTTTATCCATTTTTCTCTTTCCTGGGATATTGAAGGTGGAATGAAGTGGAGGTCCTTGTCAACAGAGCAGCCCTAAACTTTGGGGTGCTTGTGTCTTGCTGATTTTTCATTTTCCCAATTTATACTCCCATGAGTGGAAGTGCCCTATGCTCTCTAAGCTGTGTTTTTTAGATGTTTCAGGACACACCGTACACTTCTCCAGAGTGGCTGTTGGCAATTTACATCCCGCCCATCAGTGTAGCAAGGCTCCCATTTCTCCATGGCCTGTCCTGCATTTCTGGTTTTGAGACTTTATTCAGCATGGCCCTTTTGACCGATGGGTAGCGAGTCTTCTTTGTAGCCCTGATTTACCTTTCCAGGTTGCTTGTTTGGCCAAAAAGGGCGTATGCGTTTTTTCCTGAATATATTCAGGAAAAAACGCATACGCCCTTTTTGGCCAAGGGCATCATTGTCAACGTTTTGCCGCTTTTCATGTGCTTTAAAGGCGATTCGAATCTACCTCCTGAAATCTGTTTCCTGCAATTCTGCCTTGATTTCAAATCCTCTTCTTTGCCTTCCCTCAATACATTTGTGGACAAGAGTTATCATTTATAACTCTGCAGGTTTGTGAATTGCAGTGCCGTGAAGCTCTATTTTACAACTCGCTTTTTTGGGAGCTGGCCGCAAAAGCGCAGGATGGCTTCAGGCCCTGTTCTGCTTTCGGGGGCGATGATTAGCCTGTGGTTAATTCTTCTTCCTGATGGGAAAATAGAGTGACCTGTGCCTGTCCCAACACCAAGAGCTAGTCTCTCACTGCTTCCCCGTGTACCCGTTCATCCTCAGGACAAATTGCAACCTGTACGGAACAGGAGGTTAAAGGTGCTGATGCTCCAAGTAGGGAGATTGTTAGTAAAGCGGCTGGAATGGCGAACCCGGGCACAAGGAGAAGAGAAATGAGGTGCGTTTTAGAAACCTTTCCCCATCACATGGTGTACCATCTTTTTGTTTTCTCATGCATGTTTTCGATGTAGGAAGATGCCCTTGAACCTGGAGATTTGGGTCCCATGCGATGGGTACCACGCAGTAGTACTTTAAAGGGTCTGCGTTTGCTCACCCAACCTCACCAAACCTCTCAGCCCCAAGAGTGTCCACCCTTATGTCTCATCCAGCTGTGGGTCTAGATATGGTCAATCCAGGTTGCATCACAGCCCCTGAACGCATTGTGTAAGAATTTCTCTCTCTTTCATTGTCTTTGTTTCATGGGTTTGTAAAAGTAATTTATTTTTATAATGGGGTTTAGCTGCTTTTCACTGCTGTGTTTATGCCGCTTTACACCCACTTGACACACTAACAGAGAGATATCAATACATAGGTTTTAAGATTATTACTAGTCAGATATATTTTTGTGCGGTGAATAGGGTGTGTTGAGTCCAGTTCTCTGAGCAAGGAGTAGGTCTTGTCTATTACATATTGGGTTTATGGAACGGTATCTGAGCTAATTTGAAACCCTTGTTTTATGTATCACCCCACCTCACCTTTCCCGTTAAGCAGCCATAGTGTGTTTTCTGCATGTGTGACTCTGTTCTGTTTTGTAATTCAGTTCAAGTGTAACGCTTTTTACATTCCCTCTATAAGTGATACCTTATGAGAAGTGTCCTTTTCTGTGTGACTTATTTCACTTAGAATCGTCGTACCTAAATCCACTCATCATGCTGCTACTAGCCTTATGACATTGATTTCATGGCTGAGTGATATTCCATTGTACATAAGGACCACAACTTCTTTATCCATTTTTCTCTTTCCTGGGATATTGAAGGTGGAATGAAGTGGAGGTCCTTGTCAACAGAGCAGCCCTAAACTTTGGGGTGCTTGTGTCTTGCTGATTTTTCATTTTCCCAATTTATATCCCCATGAGTGGAAGTGCCCTATGCTCTCTAAGCTGTGTTTTTTAGATGTTTCAGGACACACCGTACACTTCTCCAGAGTGGCTGTTGGCAATTTACATCCCGCCCATCAGTGTAGCAAGGCTCCCATTTCTCCATGGCCTGTCCTGCATTTCTGGTTTTGAGACTTTTTTCAGCATGGCCCTTTTGACCGATGGGTAGCGAGTCTTCTTTGTAGCCCTGATTTGCCTTTCCAGGTTGCTTGGTTGGCCAAAAAGGGCGTATGCGTTTTTTCCTGAATATATTCAGGAAAAAACGCATACGCCCTTTTTGGCCAAGGGCATCATTGTCAACGTTTTGCCGCTTTTCATGTGCTTTAAAGGCGATTCGAATCTACCTCCTGAAATCTGTTTCCTGCAATTCTGCCTTGATTTCAAATCCTCTTCTTTGCCTTCCCTCAATATATTTGTGGACGAGAGTTATCATTTATAACTCTGCAGGTTTGTGAATTGCAGTGCCCTGAAGCTCCATTTTACAACTCGCTTTTTTGGTAGCTGGCCGCAAAAGTGCAGGTTGGCTTCACGCCCTGTTCTGGTTCCGGGGGGGAGGATGAGCCTGTGGTTAATTCTTCTTCCTGATGGGAAAATAGAGTGACCTGTGCCTGTCCCAACACCAAGAGCTAGTCTCTCCCTGGTTCCCCGTGTTCCCGTTCATCCTCAGGACAAATTGCAACCTGTACGGAACAGGAGGTTAAAGGTGCTGATGCTCCAAGTAGGGAGATTGTTAGTAAAGCGGCTGGAATGGCGAACCCGGGCACAAGGAGAAGAGAAATGAGGTGCGTTTTAGAAACCTTTCCCCGTCACATGGTGTACCATCTTTTTGTTTTCTCATGCATGTTTTCGATGTAGGAAGATGCCCTTGAACCTGGAGATTTGCGACCCATGCAATGGGTACCACGCAGTATTACTTTAAAGGGTCTGCGTTTGCTCACCCAACCTCACCAAACCTCTCAGCCCCAAGAGTGTCCACCCTTATGTCTCATCCAGCTGTGGGTCTAGATATGGTCAATCCAGGTTGCATCACAGCCCCTGAACGCATTGTGTAAGAATTTCTCTCTCTTTCACTGTCTTTGTTTCATGGGTTTTTCGAAGTAATTTATTTTTATAATGGGGTTTAGCTGCTTTTCACTGCTGTATTTATGCCGCTTTACACCCACTTGACACACTAACAGAGAGATATCAATACATAGGTTTTAAGATTATTACTAGTCAGATATATTCTTGTGCGGTGAATAGGGCGTGTTGAGTCCAGTTCTCTGAGCAAGGAGTAGGTCTTGTCTATTACATATTGGGTTTATGGAACGGTATCTGAGCTAATTTGAAACCCTTGTTTTATGTATCACCCCACCTCACCTTTCCCGTTAAGCAGCCATAGTGTTTTCTGCATGTGTGACTCTGTTCTGTTTTGTAATTCAGTTCAAGTGTAACGGTTTTGACATTCCCTCTATAAGTGATACCTTATGAGAAGTGTCCTTTTCTGTGTGACTTATTTCACTTAGAATCGTCATACCTAAATCCACTCATCATGCTGCTACTAGCCTTATGACATTGATTTCATGGCTGAGTGATATTCCATTGTACATAAGGACCACAACTTCTTTATCCATTTTTCTCTTTCCTGGGATATTGAAGGTGGAATGAAGTGGAGGTCCTTGTCAACAGAGCAGCCCTAAACTTTGGGGTGCTTGTGTCTTGCTGATTTTTCATTTTCCCAATTTATACCCCCATGAGTGGAAGTGCCCTATGCTCTCTAAGCTGTGTTTTTTAGATGTTTCAGGACACACCGTACACTTCTCCAGAGTGGCTGTTGGCAATTTACATCCCGCCCATCAGTGTAGCAAGGCTCCCATTTCTCCATGGCCTGTCCTGCATTTCTGGTTTTGAGACTTTTTTCAGCATGGCCCTTTTGACCGATGGGTAGCGAGTCTTCTTTGTAGCGCTGATTTGCCTTTGCAGGTTGCTTGGTTGGCCAAAAAGGGCGTATGCGTTTTTTCCTGAATATATTCAGGAAAAAACGCATACGCCCTTTTTGGCCAAGGGCATCATTGTCAACGTTTTGCCGCTTTTCATGTGCTTTAAAGGCGATTCGAATCTACCTCCTGAAATCTGTTTCCTGCAATTCTGCCTTGATTTCAAATCCTCTTCTTTGCCTTCCCTCAATATATTTGTGGACGAGAGTTATCATTTATAACTCTGCAGGTTTGTGAATTGCAGTGCCCTGAAGCTCCATTTTACAACTCGCTTTTTTGGGAGCTGGCCGCAAAAGCGCAGGATGGCTTCAGGCCCTGTTCTGGTTCCGGGGGGGAGGATGAGCCTGTGGTTAATTCTTCTTCCTGATGGGAAAATAGAGTGACCTGTGCCTGTCCCAACACCAAGAGCTAGTATCTCACTGGTTCCCCGTCTCCCCGTTCATCCTCAGGACAAATTGCAACCTGTACGGAACAGGAGGTTAAAGGTGCTGATGCTTCAAGTAGGGAGATTGTTAGTAGAGCGGCTGGAATGGCGAACCCGGGCACAAGGAGAAGAGAAATGAGGTGCGTTTTAGAAACCTTTCCCCATCACATGGTGTACCATCTTTTTGTTTTCTCATGCATGTTTTCGATGTAGGAAGATGCCCTTGAGCCTGGAGATTCGGGACCCATGCGATGGGTACCACGCAGTAGTACTTTAAAGGGTCTGCGTTTGCTCACCCAACCTCACCAAACCTATCAGACCCAAGAGTGTCCACCCTTATGTCTCATCCAGCTGTGGGTCTAGATATGGTCAATCCAGGTTGAATCACAGCCCCTGAACGCATTGTGTAAGAATTTCTCTCTCTTTCACTGTCTTTGTTTCATGGGATTTTCGAAATAATTTATTTTTATAATGGGGTTTAGCTGCTTTTCACTGCTGTGTTTATGCCGCTTTACACACACTTGACACACTAACAGAGAGATATCAATACATAGGTTTTAAGATTATTACTAGTCAGATATATTCTTGTGCGGTGAATAGGGTGTGTTGAGTCCAGTTCTCTGAGCAAGGAGTAGGTCTTGTCTATTACATATTGGGTTTATGGAACGGTATCTGAGCTAATTTGAAACCCTTGTTTTATGTATCACCCCACCTCACCTTTCCCGTTAAGCAGCCATAGTGTGTTTTCTGCATGTGTGACTCTGTTCTGTTTTGTAATTCAGTTCAAGTGTAACGCTTTTTACATTCCCTCTATAAGTGATACCTTATGAGAAGTGTCCTTTTCTGTGTGACTTATTTCACTTAGAATCGTCGTACCTAAATCCACTCATCATGCTGCTACTAGCCTTATGACATTGATTTCATGGCTGAGTGATATTCCATTGTACATAAGGACCACAACTTCTTTATCCATTTTTCTCTTTCCTGGGATATTGAAGGTGGAATGAAGTGGAGGTCCTTGTCAACAGAGCAGCCCTAAACTTTGGGGTGCTTGTGTCTTGCTGATTTTTCATTTTCCCAATTTATACTCCCATGAGTGGAAGTGCCCTATGCTCTCTAAGCTGTGTTTTTTAGATGTTTCAGGACACACCGTACACTTCTCCAGAGTGGCTGTTGGCAATTTACATCCCGCCCATCAGTGTAGCAAGGCTCCCATTTCTCCATGGCCTGTCCTGCATTTCTGGTTTTGAGACTTTATTCAGCATGGCCCTTTTGACCGATGGGTAGCGAGTCTTCTTTGTAGCCCTGATTTACCTTTCCAGGTTGCTTGTTTGGCCAAAAAGGGCGTATGCGTTTTTTCCTGAATATATTCAGGAAAAAACGCATACGCCCTTTTTGGCCAAGGGCATCATTGTCAACGTTTTGCCGCTTTTCATGTGCTTTAAAGGCGATTCGAATCTACCTCCTGAAATCTGTTTCCTGCAATTCTGCCTTGATTTCAAATCCTCTTCTTTGCCTTCCCTCAATACATTTGTGGACGAGAGTTATCATTTATAACTCTGCAGGTTTGTGAATTGCAGTGCCCTGAAGCTCCATTTTACAACTCGCTTTTTTGGGAGCTGGCCGCAAAAGCGCAGGATGGCTTCAGGCCCTGTTCTGCTTTCGGGGGCGATGATTAGCCTGTGGTTAATTCTTCTTCCTGATGGGAAAATAGAGTGACCTGTGCCTGTCCCAACACCAAGAGCTAGTCTCTCACTGCTTCCCCGTGTAGCCGTTCATCCTCAGGACAAATTGCAACCTGTACAGAACAGGAGGTTAAAGGTGCTGATGCTCCAAGTAGGGAGATTGTTAGTAAAGCGGCTGGAATGGCGAACCCGGGCACAAGGAGAAGAGAAATGAGGTGCGTTTTAGAAACCTTTCCCCATCACATGGTGTACCATCTTTTTGTTTTCTCATGCATGTTTTCGATGTAGGAAGATGCCCTTGAACCTGGAGATTTGCGACCCATGCAATGGGTACCACGCAGTAGTACTTTAAAGGGTCTGCGTTTGCTCACCCAACCTCACCAAACCTCTCAGCCCCAAGAGTGTCCACCCTTATGTCTCATCCAGCTGTGGGTCTAGATATGGTCAATCCAGGTTGCATCACAGCCCCTGAACGCATTGTGTAAGAATTTCTCTCTCTTTCACTGTCTTTGTTTCATGGGTTTTTCGAAGTAATTTATTTTTATAATGGGGTTTAGCTGCTTTTCACTGCTGTGTTTATGCCGCTTTACACCCACTTGACACACTAACAGAGAGATATCAATACATAGGTTTTAAGATTATTACTAGTCAGATATATTCTTGTGCGGTGAATAGGGCGTGTTGAGTCCAGTTCTCTGAGCAAGGAGTAGGTCTTGTCTATTACATATTGGGTGTATGGAATGGTATCTGAGCTAATTTGAAACCCTTGTTTTATGTATCACCCCACCTCACCTTTCCCGTTAAGCAGCCATAGTGTGTTTTCTGCATGTGTGACTCTGTTCTGTTTTGTAATTCAGTTCAAGTGTAACGGTTTTTTCATTCCCTCTATAAGTGATACCTTATGAAAAGTGTCCTTTTCTGTGTGACTTATTTCACTTAGAATCGTCATACCTAAATCCACTCATCATGCTGCTACTAGCCTTATGACATTGATTTCATGGCTGAGTGATATTCCATTGTACATAAGGACCACAACTTCTTTATCCATTTTTCCCTTTCCTGGGATATAGAAGGTGGAATGAAGTGGAGGTCCTTGTCAACAGAGCAGCCCTAAACTTTGGGGTGCTTGTGTCTTGCTGATTTTTCATTTTCCCAATTTATACCCCCATGAGTGGAAGTGCCCTATGCTCTCTAAGCTGTGTTTTTTAGATGTTTCAGGACACACCGTACACTTCTCCAGAGTGGCTGTTGGCAATTTACATCCCGCCCATCAGTGTAGCAAGGCTCCCATTTCTCCATGGCCTGTCCTGCATTTCTGGTTTTGAGACTTTTTTCAGCATGGCCCTTTTGACCGATGGGTAGCGAGTCTTCTTTGTAGCCCTGATTTACCTTTCCAGGTTGCTTGTTTGGCCAAAAAGGGCGTATGCGTTTTTTCCTGAATATATTCAGGAAAAAACGCATACGCCCTTTTTGGCCAAGGGCATCATTGTCAACGTTTTGCCGCTTTTCATGTGCTTTAAAGGCGATTCGAATCTACCTCCTGAAATCTGTTTCCTGCAATTCTGCCTTGATTTCAAATCCTCTTCTTTGCCTTCCCTCAATATATTTGTGGACGAGAGTTATCATTTATAACTCTGCAGGTTTGTGAATTGCAGTGCCCTGAAGCTCCATTTTACAACTCGCTTTTTTGGGAGCTGGCCGCAAAAGCGCAGGTTGGCTTCAGGCCCTGTTCTGGTTCCGGGGGGGAGGATGAGCCTGTGGTTAATTCTTCTTCCTGATGGGAAAATAGAGTGACCTGTGCCTGTCCCAACACCAAGAGCTAGTCTCTCCCTGGTTCCCCGTGTACCCGTTCATCCTCAGGACAAATTGCAACCTGTACGGAACAGGAGGTTAAAGGTGCTGATGCTCCAAGTAGGGAGATTGTTAGTAAAGCGGCTGGAATGGCGAACCCGGGCACAAGGAGAAGAGAAATGAGGTGCGTTTTAGAAACCTTTCCCCATCACATGGTGTACCATCTTTTTGTTTTCTCATGCATGTTTTCGATGTAGGAAGATGCCCTTGAACCTGGAGATTTGCGACCCATGCAATGGGTACCACGCAGTATTACTTTAAAGGGTCTGCGTTTGCTCACCCAACCTCACCAAACCTCTCAGCCCCAAGAGTGTCCACCCTTATGTCTCATCCAGCTGTGGATCTAGATATGGTCAATCCAGGTTGCATCACAGCCCCTGAACGCATTGTGTAAGAATTTCTCTCTCTTTCACTGTCTTTGTTTCATGGGTTTTTCGAAGTAATTTATTTTTATAATGGGGTTTAGCTGCTTTTCACTGCTGTGTTTATGCCGCTTTACACCCACTTGACACACTAACAGAGAGATATCAATACATAGGTTTTAAGATTATTACTAGTCAGATATATTCTTGTGCGGTGAATAGGGCGTGTTGAGTCCAGTTCTCTGAGCAAGGAGTAGGTCTTGTCTATTACATATTGGGTGTATGGAATGGTATCTGAGCTAATTTGAAACCCTTGTTTTATGTATCACCCCACCTCACCTTTCCCGTTAAGCAGCCATAGTGTGTTTTCTGCATGTGTGACTCTGTTCTGTTTTGTAATTCAGTTCAAGTGTAACGGTTTTTTCATTCCCTCTATAAGTGATACCTTATGAAAAGTGTCCTTTTCTGTGTGACTTATTTCACTTAGAATCGTCATACCTAAATCCACTCATCATGCTGCTACTAGCCTTATGACATTGATTTCATGGCTGAGTGATATTCCATTGTACATAAGGACCACAACTTCTTTATCCATTTTTCCCTTTCCTGGGATATAGAAGGTGGAATGAAGTGGAGGTCCTTGTCAACAGAGCAGCCCTAAACTTTGGGGTGCTTGTGTCTTGCTGATTTTTCATTTTCCCAATTTATACCCCCATGAGTGGAAGTGCCCTATGCTCTCTAAGCTGTGTTTTTTAGATGTTTCAGGACACACCGTACACTTCTCCAGAGTGGCTGTTGGCAATTTACATCCCGCCCATCAGTGTAGCAAGGCTCCCATTTCTCCATGGCCTGTCCTGCATTTCTGGTTTTGAGACTTTTTTCAGCATGGCCCTTTTGACCGATGGGTAGCGAGTCTTCTTTGTAGCCCTGATTTACCTTTCCAGGTTGCTTGTTTGGCCAAAAAGGGCGTATGCGTTTTTTCCTGAATATATTCAGGAAAAAACGCATACGCCCTTTTTGGCCAAGGGCATCATTGTCAACGTTTTGCCGCTTTTCATGTGCTTTAAAGGCGATTCGAATCTACCTCCTGAAATCTGTTTCCTGCAATTCTGCCTTGATTTCAAATCCTCTTCTTTGCCTTCCCTCAATATATTTGTGGACGAGAGTTATCATTTATAACTCTGCAGGTTTGTGAATTGCAGTGCCCTGAAGCTCCATTTTACAACTCGCTTTTTTGGGAGCTGGCCGCAAAAGCGCAGGTTGGCTTCAGGCCCTGTTCTGGTTCCGGGGGGGAGGATGAGCCTGTGGTTAATTCTTCTTCCTGATGGGAAAATAGAGTGACCTGTGCCTGTCCCAACACCAAGAGCTAGTCTCTCACTGGTTCCCCGTGTACCCGTTCATCCTCAGGACAAATTGCAACCTGTACGGAACAGGAGGTTAAAGGTGCTGATGCTCCAAGTAGGGAGATTGTTAGTAAAGCGGCTGGAATGGCGAACCCGGGCACAAGGAGAAGAGAAATGAGGTGCGTTTTAGAAACCTTTCCCCATCACATGGTGTACCATCTTTTTGTTTTCTCATGCATGTTTTCGATGTAGGAAGATGCCCTTGAACCTGGAGATTTGCGACCCATGCAATGGGTACCACGCAGTATTACTTTAAAGGGTCTGCGTTTGCTCACCCAACCTCACCAAACCTCTCAGCCCCAAGAGTGTCCACCCTTATGTCTCATCCAGCTGTGGATCTAGATATGGTCAATCCAGGTTGCATCACAGCCCCTGAACGCATTGTGTAAGAATTTCTCTCTCTTTCACTGTCTTTGTTTCATGGGTTTTTCGAAGTAATTTATTTTTATAATGGGGTTTAGCTGCTTTTCACTGCTGTGTATATGCCGCTTTACACCCACTTGACACACTAACAGAGAGATATCAATACATAGGTTTTAAGATTATTACTAGTCAGATATATTCTTGTGCGGTGAATAGGGCGTGTTGAGTCCAGTTCTCTGAGCAAGGAGTAGGTCTTGTCTATTACATATTGGGTTTATGGAACGGTATCTGAGCTAATTTGAAACCCTTGTTTTATGTATCACCCCACCTCACCTTTCCCGTTAAGCAGCCATAGTGTGTTTTCTGCATGTGTGACTCTGTTCTGTTTTGTAATTCAGTTCAAGTGTAACGGTTTTTTCATTCCCTCTATAAGTGATACCTTATGAGAAGTGTCCTTTTCTGTGTGACTTATTTCACTTAGAATCGTCATACCTAAATCCACTCATCATGCTGCTACTAGCCTTATGACATTGATTTCATGGCTGAGTGATATTCCATTGTACATAAGGACCACAACTTCTTTATCCATTTTTCTCTTTCCTGGGATATTGAAGGAGGAATGAAGTGGAGGTCCTTGTCAACAGAGCAGCCCTAAACTTTGGGGTGCTTGTGTCTTGCTGATTTTTCATTTTCCCAATTTATACCCCCATGAGTGGAAGTGCCCTATGCTCTCTAAGCTGTGTTTTTTAGATGTTTCAGGACACACCGTACACTTCTCCAGAGTGGCTGTTGGCAATTTACATCCTGCCCATCAGTGTAGCAAGGCTCCCATTTCTCCATGGCCTGTCCTGCATTTCTGGTTTTGAGACTTTTTTCAGCATGGCCCTTTTGACCGATGGGTAGCGAGTCTTCTTTGTAGCGCTGATTTGCCTTTCCAGGTTGCTTGGTTGGCCAAAAAGGGCGTATGCGTTTTTTCCTGAATATATTCAGGAAAAAACGCATACGCCCTTTTTGGCCAAGGGCATCATTGTCAACGTTTTGCCGCTTTTCATGTGCTTTAAAGGCGATTCGAATCTACCTCCTGAAATCTGTTTCCTGCAATTCTGCCTTGATTTCAAATCCTCTTCTTTGCCTTCCCTCAATATATTTGTGGACGAGAGTTATCATTTATAACTCTGCAGGTTTGTGAATTGCAGTGCCCTGAAGCTCCATTTTACAACTCGCTTTTTTGGGAGCTGGCCGCAAAAGTGCAGGTTGGCTTCACGCCCTGTTCTGGTTCCGGGGGGGAGGATGAGCCTGTGGTTAATTCTTCTTCCTGATGGGAAAATAGAGTGACCTGTGCCTGTCCCAACACCAAGAGCTAGTCTCTCCCTGGTTCCCCGTGTTCCCGTTCATCCTCAGGACAAATTGCAACCTGTACGGAACAGGAGGTTAAAGGTGCTGATGCTCCAAGTAGGGAGATTGTTAGTAAAGCGGCTGGAATGGCGAACCCGGGCACAAGGAGAAGAGAAATGAGGTGCGTTTTAGAAACCTTTCCCCATCACATGGTGTACCATCTTTTTGTTTTCTCATGCATGTTTTCGATGTAGGAAGATGCCCTTGAACCTGGAGATTTGCGACCCATGCAATGGGTACCACGCAGTATTACTTTAAAGGGTCTGCGTTTGCTCACCCAACCTCACCAAACCTCTCAGCCCCAAGAGTGTCCACCCTTATGTCTCATCCAGCTGTGGATCTAGATATGGTCAATCCAGGTTGCATCACAGCCCCTGAACGCATTGTGTAAGAATTTCTCTCTCTTTCACTGTCTTTGTTTCATGGGTTTTTCGAAGTAATTTATTTTTATAATGGGGTTTAGCTGCTTTTCACTGCTGTATTTATGCCGCTTTACACCCACTTGACACACTAACAGAGAGATATCAATACATAGGTTTTAAGATTATTACTAGTCAGATATATTCTTGTGCGGTGAATAGGGCGTGTTGAGTCCAGTTCTCTGAGCAAGGAGTAGGTCTTGTCTATTACATATTGGGTTTATGGAACGGTATCTGAGCTAATTTGAAACCCTTGTTTTATGTATCACCCCACCTCACCTTTCCCGTTAAGCAGCCATAGTGTGTTTTCTGCATGTGTGACTCTGTTCTGTTTTGTAATTCAGTTCAAGTGTAACGGTTTTTTCATTCCCTCTATAAGTGATACCTTATGAGAAGTGTCCTTTTCTGTGTGACTTATTTCACTTAGAATCGTCATACCTAAATCCACTCATCATGCTGCTACTAGCCTTATGACATTGATTTCATGGCTGAGTGATATTCCATTGTACATAAGGACCACAACTTCTTTATCCATTTTTCTCTTTCCTGGGATATTGAAGGTGGAATGAAGTGGAGGTCCTTGTCAACAGAGCAGCCCTAAACTTTGGGGTGCTTGTGTCTTGCTGATTTTTCATTTTCCCAATTTATACCCCCATGAGTGGAAGTGCCCTATGCTCTCTAAGCTGTGTTTTTTAGATGTTTCAGGACACACCGTACACTTCTCCAGAGTGGCTGTTGGCAATTTACATCCCGCCCATCAGTGTAGCAAGGCTCCCATTTCTCCATGGCCTGTCCTGCATTTCTGGTTTTGAGACTTTTTTCAGCATGGCCCTTTTGACCGATGGGTAGCGAGTCTTCTTTGTAGCGCTGATTTGCCTTTCCAGGTTGCTTGGTTGGCCAAAAAGGGCGTATGCGTTTTTTCCTGAATATATTCAGGAAAAAACGCATACGCCCTTTTTGGCCAAGGGCATCATTGTCAACGTTTTGCCGCTTTTCATGTGCTTTAAAGGCGATTCGAATCTACCTCCTGAAATCTGTTTCCTGCAATTCTGCCTTGATTTCAAATCCTCTTCTTTGCCTTCCCTCAATATATTTGTGGACGAGAGTTATCATTTATAACTCTGCAGGTTTGTGAATTGCAGTGCCCTGAAGCTCCATTTTACAACTCGCTTTTTTGGGAGCTGGCCGCAAAAGTGCAGGTTGGCTTCACGCCCTGTTCTGGTTCCGGGGGGGAGGATGAGCCTGTGGTTAATTCTTCTTCCTGATGGGAAAATAGAGTGACCTTTGCCTGTCCCAACACCAAGAGCTAGTCTCTCCCTGGTTCCCCGTGTTCCCGTTCATCCTCAGGACAAATTGCAACCTGTACGGAACAGGAGGTTAAAGGTGCTGATGCTCCAAGTAGGGAGATTGTTAGTAAAGCGGCTGGAATGGCGAACCCGGGCACAAGGAGAAGAGAAATGAGGTGCGTTTTAGAAACCTTTCCCCATCACATGGTGTACCATCTTTTTGTTTTCTCATGCATGTTTTCGATGTAGGAAGATGCCCTTGAACCTGGAGATTTGCGACCCATGCAATGGGTACCACGCAGTATTACTTTAAAGGGTCTGCGTTTGCTCACCCAACCTCACCAAACCTCTCAGCCCCAAGAGTGTCCACCCTTATGTCTCATCCAGCTGTGGATCTAGATATGGTCAATCCAGGTTGCATCACAGCCCCTGAACGCATTGTGTAAGAATTTCTCTCTCTTTCACTGTCTTTGTTTCATGGGTTTTTCGAAGTAATTTATTTTTATAATGGGGTTTAGCTGCTTTTCACTGCTGTATTTATGCCGCTTTACACCCACTTGACACACTAACAGAGAGATATCAATACATAGGTTTTAAGATTATTACTAGTCAGATATATTCTTGTGCGGTGAATAGGGCGTGTTGAGTCCAGTTCTCTGAGCAAGGAGTAGGTCTTGTCTATTACATATTGGGTTTATGGAACGGTATCTGAGCTAATTTGAAACCCTTGTTTTATGTATCACCCCACCTCACCTTTCCCGTTAAGCAGCCATAGTGTGTTTTCTGCATGTGTGACTCTGTTCTGTTTTGTAATTCAGTTCAAGTGTAACGGTTTTTTCATTCCCTCTATAAGTGATACCTTATGAGAAGTGTCCTTTTCTGTGTGACTTATTTCACTTAGAATCGTCATACCTAAATCCACTCATCATGCTGCTACTAGCCTTATGACATTGATTTCATGGCTGAGTGATATTCCATTGTACATAAGGACCACAACTTCTTTATCCATTTTTCTCTTTCCTGGGATATTGAAGGTGGAATGAAGTGGAGGTCCTTGTCAACAGAGCAGCCCTAAACTTTGGGGTGCTTGTGTCTTGCTGATTTTTCATTTTCCCAATTTATACCCCCATGAGTGGAAGTGCCCTATGCTCTCTAAGCTGTGTTTTTTAGATGTTTCAGGACACACCGTACACTTCTCCAGAGTGGCTGTTGGCAATTTACATCCCGCCCATCAGTGTAGCAAGGCTCCCATTTCTCCATGGCCTGTCCTGCATTTCTGGTTTTGAGACTTTTTTCAGCATGGCCCTTTTGACCGATGGGTAGCGAGTCTTCTTTGTAGCCCTGATTTGCCTTTCCAGGTTGCTTGGTTGGCCAAAAAGGGCGTATGCGTTTTTTCCTGAATATATTCAGGAAAAAACGCATACGCCCTTTTTGGCCAAGGGCATCATTGTCAACGTTTTGCCGCTTTTCATGTGCTTTAAAGGCGATTCAAATCTACCTCCTGAAATCTGTTTCCTGCAATTCTGCCTTGATTTCAAATCCTCTTCTTTGCCTTCCCTCAATATATTTGTGGACGAGAGTTATCATTTATAACTCTGCAGGTTTGTGAATTGCAGTGCCCTGAAGCTCCATTTTACAACTCGCTTTTTTGGGAGCTGGCCGCAAAAGTGCAGGTTGGCTTCAGGCCCTGTTCTGGTTCCGGGGGGGAGGATGAGCCTGTGGTTAATTCTTCTTCCTGATGGGAAAATAGAGTGACCTGTGCCTGTCCCAACACCAAGAGCTAGTCTCTCCCTGGTTCCCCGTGTACCCGTTCATCCTCAGGACAAATTGCAACCTGTACGGAACAGGAGGTTAAAGGTGCTGATGCTCCAAGTAGGGAGATTGTTAGTAAAGCGGCTGGAATGGCGAACCCGGGCACAAGGAGAAGAGAAATGAGGTGCGTTTTAGAAACCTTTCCCCATCACATGGTGTACCATCATTTTGTTTTCTCATGCATGTTTTCGATGTAGGAAGACGCCCTTGAACCTGGAGATTTGCGACTCATGCGATGGGTACCACGCAGTATTACTTTAAAGGGTCTGCGTTTGCTCACCCAACCTCACCAAACCTCTCAGCCCCAAGAGTGTCCACCCTTATGTCTCATCCAGCTGTGGATCTAGATATGGTCAATCCAGGTTGCATCACAGCCCCTGAACGCATTGTGTAAGAATTTCTCTCTCTTTCAATGTCTTTGTTTCATGGGTTTTTCGAAGTAATTCATTTTTATAATGGGGTTTAGCTCCTTTTCACTGCTGTATTTATGCCGCTTTACACCCACTTGACACACTAACAGAGAGATATCAATACATAGGTTTTAAGATTATTACTAGTCAGATATATTCTTGTGCGGTGAATAGGGCGTGTTGAGTCCAGTTCTCTGAGCAAGGAGTAGGTCTTGTCTATTACATATTGGGTTTATGGAACGGTATCTGAGCTAATTTGAAACCCTTGTTTTATGTATCACCCCACCTCACCTTTCCCGTTAAGCAGCCATAGTGTGTTTTCTGCATGTGTGACTCTGTTCTGTTTTGTAATTCAGTTCAAGTGTAACGGTTTTTTCATTCCCTCTATAAGTGATACCTTATGAGAAGTGTCCTTTTCTGTGTGACTTATTTCACTTAGAATCGTCATACCTAAATCCACTCATCATGCTGCTACTAGCCTTATGACATTGATTTCATGGCTGAGTGATATTCCATTGTACATAAGGACCACAACTTCTTTATCCATTTTTCTCTTTCCTGGGATATTGAAGGTGGAATGAAGTGGAGGTCCTTGTCAACAGAGCAGCCCTAAACTTTGGGGTGCTTGTGTCTTGCTGATTTTTCATTTTCCCAATTTATACCCCCATGAGTGGAAGTGCCCTATGCTCTCTAAGCTGTGTTTTTTAGATGTTTCAGGACACACCGTACACTTCTCCAGAGTGGCTGTTGGCAATTTACATCCCGCCCATCAGTGTAGCAAGGCTCCCATTTCTCCATGGCCTGTCCTGCATTTCTGGTTTTGAGACTTTTTTCAGCATGGCCCTTTTGACCGATGGGTAGCGAGTCTTCTTTGTAGCGCTGATTTGCCTTTCCAGGTTGCTTGGTTGGCCAAAAAGGGCGTATGCGTTTTTTCCTGAATATATTCAGGAAAAAACGCATACGCCCTTTTTGGCCAAGGGCATCATTGTCAACGTTTTGCCGCTTTTCATGTGCTTTAAAGGCGATTCGAATCTACCTCCTGAAATCTGTTTCCTGCAATTCTGCCTTGATTTCAAATCCTCTTCTTTGCCTTCCCTCAATATATTTGTGGACGAGAGTTATCATTTATAACTCTGCAGGTTTGTGAATTGCAGTGCCCTGAAGCTCCATTTTACAACTCGCTTTTTTGGGAGCTGGCCGCAAAAGTGCAGGTTGGCTTCACGCCCTGTTCTGGTTCCGGGGGGGAGGATGAGCCTGTGGTTAATTCTTCTTCCTGATGGGAAAATAGAGTGACCTGTGCCTGTCCCAACACCAAGAGCTAGTCTCTCCCTGGTTCCCCGTGTTCCCGTTCATCCTCAGGACAAATTGCAACCTGTACGGAACAGGAGGTTAAAGGTGCTGATGCTCCAAGTAGGGAGATTGTTAGTAAAGCGGCTGGAATGGCGAACCCGGGCACAAGGAGAAGAGAAATGAGGTGCGTTTTAGAAACCTTTCCCCATCACATGGTGTACCATCTTTTTGTTTTCTCATGCATGTTTTCGATGTAGGAAGATGCCCTTGAACCTGGAGATTTGCGACCCATGCAATGGGTACCACGCAGTATTACTTTAAAGGGTCTGCGTTTGCTCACCCAACCTCACCAAACCTCTCAGCCCCAAGAGTGTCCACCCTTATGTCTCATCCAGCTGTGGATCTAGATATGGTCAATCCAGGTTGCATCACAGCCCCTGAACGCATTGTGTAAGAATTTCTCTCTCTTTCACTGTCTTTGTTTCATGGGTTTTTCGAAGTAATTTATTTTTATAATGGGGTTTAGCTGCTTTTCACTGCTGTATTTATGCCGCTTTACACCCACTTGACACACTAACAGAGAGATATCAATACATAGGTTTTAAGATTATTACTAGTCAGATATATTCTTGTGCGGTGAATAGGGCGTGTTGAGTCCAGTTCTCTGAGCAAGGAGTAGGTCTTGTCTATTACATATTGGGTTTATGGAACGGTATCTGAGCTAATTTGAAACCCTTGTTTTATGTATCACCCCACCTCACCTTTCCCGTTAAGCAGCCATAGTGTGTTTTCTGCATGTGTGACTCTGTTCTGTTTTGTAATTCAGTTCAAGTGTAACGGTTTTTTCATTCCCTCTATAAGTGATACCTTATGAGAAGTGTCCTTTTCTGTGTGACTTATTTCACTTAGAATCGTCATACCTAAATCCACTCATCATGCTGCTACTAGCCTTATGACATTGATTTCATGGCTGAGTGATATTCCATTGTACATAAGGACCACAACTTCTTTATCCATTTTTCTCTTTCCTGGGATATTGAAGGTGGAATGAAGTGGAGGTCCTTGTCAACAGAGCAGCCCTAAACTTTGGGGTGCTTGTGTCTTGCTGATTTTTCATTTTCCCAATTTATACCCCCATGAGTGGAAGTGCCCTATGCTCTCTAAGCTGTGTTTTTTAGATGTTTCAGGACACACCGTACACTTCTCCAGAGTGGCTGTTGGCAATTTACATCCCGCCCATCAGTGTAGCAAGGCTCCCATTTCTCCATGGCCTGTCCTGCATTTCTGGTTTTGAGACTTTTTTCAGCATGGCCCTTTTGACCGATGGGTAGCGAGTCTTCTTTGTAGCGCTGATTTGCCTTTCCAGGTTGCTTGGTTGGCCAAAAAGGGCGTATGCGTTTTTTCCTGAATATATTCAGGAAAAAACGCATACGCCCTTTTTGGCCAAGGGCATCATTGTCAACGTTTTGCCGCTTTTCATGTGCTTTAAAGGCGATTCGAATCTACCTCCTGAAATCTGTTTCCTGCAATTCTGCCTTGATTTCAAATCCTCTTCTTTGCCTTCCCTCAATATATTTGTGGACGAGAGTTATCATTTATAACTCTGCAGGTTTGTGAATTGCAGTGCCCTGAAGCTCCATTTTACAACTCGCTTTTTTGGGAGCTGGCCGCAAAAGTGCAGGTTGGCTTCACGCCCTGTTCTGGTTCCGGGGGGGAGGATGAGCCTGTGGTTAATTCTTCTTCCTGATGGGAAAATAGAGTGACCTTTGCCTGTCCCAACACCAAGAGCTAGTCTCTCCCTGGTTCCCCGTGTTCCCGTTCATCCTCAGGACAAATTGCAACCTGTACGGAACAGGAGGTTAAAGGTGCTGATGCTCCAAGTAGGGAGATTGTTAGTAAAGCGGCTGGAATGGCGAACCCGGGCACAAGGAGAAGAGAAATGAGGTGCGTTTTAGAAACCTTTCCCCATCACATGGTGTACCATCTTTTTGTTTTCTCATGCATGTTTTCGATGTAGGAAGATGCCCTTGAACCTGGAGATTTGCGACCCATGCAATGGGTACCACGCAGTATTACTTTAAAGGGTCTGCGTTTGCTCACCCAACCTCACCAAACCTCTCAGCCCCAAGAGTGTCCACCCTTATGTCTCATCCAGCTGTGGATCTAGATATGGTCAATCCAGGTTGCATCACAGCCCCTGAACGCATTGTGTAAGAATTTCTCTCTCTTTCACTGTCTTTGTTTCATGGGTTTTTCGAAGTAATTTATTTTTATAATGGGGTTTAGCTGCTTTTCACTGCTGTATTTATGCCGCTTTACACCCACTTGACACACTAACAGAGAGATATCAATACATAGGTTTTAAGATTATTACTAGTCAGATATATTCTTGTGCGGTGAATAGGGCGTGTTGAGTCCAGTTCTCTGAGCAAGGAGTAGGTCTTGTCTATTACATATTGGGTTTATGGAACGGTATCTGAGCTAATTTGAAACCCTTGTTTTATGTATCACCCCACCTCACCTTTCCCGTTAAGCAGCCATAGTGTGTTTTCTGCATGTGTGACTCTGTTCTGTTTTGTAATTCAGTTCAAGTGTAACGGTTTTTTCATTCCCTCTATAAGTGATACCTTATGAGAAGTGTCCTTTTCTGTGTGACTTATTTCACTTAGAATCGTCATACCTAAATCCACTCATCATGCTGCTACTAGCCTTATGACATTGATTTCATGGCTGAGTGATATTCCATTGTACATAAGGACCACAACTTCTTTATCCATTTTTCTCTTTCCTGGGATATTGAAGGTGGAATGAAGTGGAGGTCCTTGTCAACAGAGCAGCCCTAAACTTTGGGGTGCTTGTGTCTTGCTGATTTTTCATTTTCCCAATTTATACCCCCATGAGTGGAAGTGCCCTATGCTCTCTAAGCTGTGTTTTTTAGATGTTTCAGGACACACCGTACACTTCTCCAGAGTGGCTGTTGGCAATTTACATCCCGCCCATCAGTGTAGCAAGGCTCCCATTTCTCCATGGCCTGTCCTGCATTTCTGGTTTTGAGACTTTTTTCAGCATGGCCCTTTTGACCGATGGGTAGCGAGTCTTCTTTGTAGCCCTGATTTGCCTTTCCAGGTTGCTTGGTTGGCCAAAAAGGGCGTATGCGTTTTTTCCTGAATATATTCAGGAAAAAACGCATACGCCCTTTTTGGCCAAGGGCATCATTGTCAACGTTTTGCCGCTTTTCATGTGCTTTAAAGGCGATTCAAATCTACCTCCTGAAATCTGTTTCCTGCAATTCTGCCTTGATTTCAAATCCTCTTCTTTGCCTTCCCTCAATATATTTGTGGACGAGAGTTATCATTTATAACTCTGCAGGTTTGTGAATTGCAGTGCCCTGAAGCTCCATTTTACAACTCGCTTTTTTGGGAGCTGGCCGCAAAAGTGCAGGTTGGCTTCAGGCCCTGTTCTGGTTCCGGGGGGGAGGATGAGCCTGTGGTTAATTCTTCTTCCTGATGGGAAAATAGAGTGACCTGTGCCTGTCCCAACACCAAGAGCTAGTCTCTCCCTGGTTCCCCGTGTACCCGTTCATCCTCAGGACAAATTGCAACCTGTACGGAACAGGAGGTTAAAGGTGCTGATGCTCCAAGTAGGGAGATTGTTAGTAAAGCGGCTGGAATGGCGAACCCGGGCACAAGGAGAAGAGAAATGAGGTGCGTTTTAGAAACCTTTCCCCATCACATGGTGTACCATCATTTTGTTTTCTCATGCATGTTTTCGATGTAGGAAGACGCCCTTGAACCTGGAGATTTGCGACTCATGCGATGGGTACCACGCAGTATTACTTTAAAGGGTCTGCGTTTGCTCACCCAACCTCACCAAACCTCTCAGCCCCAAGAGTGTCCACCCTTATGTCTCATCCAGCTGTGGATCTAGATATGGTCAATCCAGGTTGCATCACAGCCCCTGAACGCATTGTGTAAGAATTTCTCTCTCTTTCAATGTCTTTGTTTCATGGGTTTTTCGAAGTAATTCATTTTTATAATGGGGTTTAGCTCCTTTTCACTGCTGTATTTATGCCGCTTTACACCCACTTGACACACTAACAGAGAGATATCAATACATAGGTTTTAAGATTATTACTAGTCAGATATATTCTTGTGCGGTGAATAGGGCGTGTTGAGTCCAGTTCTCTGAGCAAGGAGTAGGTCTTGTCTATTACATATTGGGTTTATGGAACGGTATCTGAGCTAATTTGAAACCCTTGTTTTATGTATCACCCCACCTCACCTTTCCCGTTAAGC
This sequence comes from Balaenoptera ricei, assembly GCF_028023285.1. Classification (NCBI taxonomy): domain Eukaryota; kingdom Metazoa; phylum Chordata; class Mammalia; order Artiodactyla; family Balaenopteridae; genus Balaenoptera; species Balaenoptera ricei. The sequence goes on from NW_026777782.1 coordinate 48,906, forward strand.
AGCCATAGTGTGTTTTCTGCATGTGTGACTCTGTTCTGTTTTGTAATTCAGTTCAAGTGTAACGGTTTTTTCATTCCCTCTATAAGTGATACCTTATGAGAAGTGTCCTTTTCTGTGTGACTTATTTCACTTAGAATCGTCATACCTAAATCCACTCATCATGCTGCTACTAGCCTTATGACATTGATTTCATGGCTGAGTGATATTCCATTGTACATAAGGACCACAACTTCTTTATCCATTTTTCTCTTTCCTGGGATATTGAAGGTGGAATGAAGTGGAGGTCCTTGTCAACAGAGCAGCCCTAAACTTTGGGGTGCTTGTGTCTTGCTGATTTTTCATTTTCCCAATTTATACCCCCATGAGTGGAAGTGCCCTATGCTCTCTAAGCTGTGTTTTTTAGATGTTTCAGGACACACCGTACACTTCTCCAGAGTGGCTGTTGGCAATTTACATCCCGCCCATCAGTGTAGCAAGGCTCCCATTTCTCCATGGCCTGTCCTGCATTTCTGGTTTTGAGACTTTTTTCAGCATGGCCCTTTTGACCGATGGGTAGCGAGTCTTCTTTGTAGCGCTGATTTGCCTTTCCAGGTTGCTTGGTTGGCCAAAAAGGGCGTATGCGTTTTTTCCTGAATATATTCAGGAAAAAACGCATACGCCCTTTTTGGCCAAGGGCATCATTGTCAACGTTTTGCCGCTTTTCATGTGCTTTAAAGGCGATTCGAATCTACCTCCTGAAATCTGTTTCCTGCAATTCTGCCTTGATTTCAAATCCTCTTCTTTGCCTTCCCTCAATATATTTGTGGACGAGAGTTATCATTTATAACTCTGCAGGTTTGTGAATTGCAGTGCCCTGAAGCTCCATTTTACAACTCGCTTTTTTGGGAGCTGGCCGCAAAAGTGCAGGTTGGCTTCACGCCCTGTTCTGGTTCCGGGGGGGAGGATGAGCCTGTGGTTAATTCTTCTTCCTGATGGGAAAATAGAGTGACCTGTGCCTGTCCCAACACCAAGAGCTAGTCTCTCCCTGGTTCCCCGTGTTCCCGTTCATCCTCAGGACAAATTGCAACCTGTACGGAACAGGAGGTTAAAGGTGCTGATGCTCCAAGTAGGGAGATTGTTAGTAAAGCGGCTGGAATGGCGAACCCGGGCACAAGGAGAAGAGAAATGAGGTGCGTTTTAGAAACCTTTCCCCATCACATGGTGTACCATCTTTTTGTTTTCTCATGCATGTTTTCGATGTAGGAAGATGCCCTTGAACCTGGAGATTTGCGACCCATGCAATGGGTACCACGCAGTATTACTTTAAAGGGTCTGCGTTTGCTCACCCAACCTCACCAAACCTCTCAGCCCCAAGAGTGTCCACCCTTATGTCTCATCCAGCTGTGGATCTAGATATGGTCAATCCAGGTTGCATCACAGCCCCTGAACGCATTGTGTAAGAATTTCTCTCTCTTTCACTGTCTTTGTTTCATGGGTTTTTCGAAGTAATTTATTTTTATAATGGGGTTTAGCTGCTTTTCACTGCTGTATTTATGCCGCTTTACACCCACTTGACACACTAACAGAGAGATATCAATACATAGGTTTTAAGATTATTACTAGTCAGATATATTCTTGTGCGGTGAATAGGGCGTGTTGAGTCCAGTTCTCTGAGCAAGGAGTAGGTCTTGTCTATTACATATTGGGTTTATGGAACGGTATCTGAGCTAATTTGAAACCCTTGTTTTATGTATCACCCCACCTCACCTTTCCCGTTAAGCAGCCATAGTGTGTTTTCTGCATGTGTGACTCTGTTCTGTTTTGTAATTCAGTTCAAGTGTAACGGTTTTTTCATTCCCTCTATAAGTGATACCTTATGAGAAGTGTCCTTTTCTGTGTGACTTATTTCACTTAGAATCGTCATACCTAAATCCACTCATCATGCTGCTACTAGCCTTATGACATTGATTTCATGGCTGAGTGATATTCCATTGTACATAAGGACCACAACTTCTTTATCCATTTTTCTCTTTCCTGGGATATTGAAGGTGGAATGAAGTGGAGGTCCTTGTCAACAGAGCAGCCCTAAACTTTGGGGTGCTTGTGTCTTGCTGATTTTTCATTTTCCCAATTTATACCCCCATGAGTGGAAGTGCCCTATGCTCTCTAAGCTGTGTTTTTTAGATGTTTCAGGACACACCGTACACTTCTCCAGAGTGGCTGTTGGCAATTTACATCCCGCCCATCAGTGTAGCAAGGCTCCCATTTCTCCATGGCCTGTCCTGCATTTCTGGTTTTGAGACTTTTTTCAGCATGGCCCTTTTGACCGATGGGTAGCGAGTCTTCTTTGTAGCGCTGATTTGCCTTTCCAGGTTGCTTGGTTGGCCAAAAAGGGCGTATGCGTTTTTTCCTGAATATATTCAGGAAAAAACGCATACGCCCTTTTTGGCCAAGGGCATCATTGTCAACGTTTTGCCGCTTTTCATGTGCTTTAAAGGCGATTCGAATCTACCTCCTGAAATCTGTTTCCTGCAATTCTGCCTTGATTTCAAATCCTCTTCTTTGCCTTCCCTCAATATATTTGTGGACGAGAGTTATCATTTATAACTCTGCAGGTTTGTGAATTGCAGTGCCCTGAAGCTCCATTTTACAACTCGCTTTTTTGGGAGCTGGCCGCAAAAGTGCAGGTTGGCTTCAGGCCCTGTTCTGGTTCCGGGGGGGAGGATGAGCCTGTGGTTAATTCTTCTTCCTGATGGGAAAATAGAGTGACCTGTGCCTGTCCCAACACCAAGAGCTAGTCTCTCCCTGGTTCCCCGTGTACCCGTTCATCCTCAGGACAAATTGCAACCTGTACGGAACAGGAGGTTAAAGGTGCTGATGCTCCAAGTAGGGAGATTGTTAGTAAAGCGGCTGGAATGGCGAACCCGGGCACAAGGAGAAGAGAAATGAGGTGCGTTTTAGAAACCTTTCCCCATCACATGGTGTACCCTCATTTTGTTTTCTCATGCATGTTTTCGATGTAGGAAGACGCCCTTGAACCTGGAGATTTGCGACTCATGCGATGGGTACCACGCAGTATTACTTTAAAGGGTCTGCGTTTGCTCACCCAACCTCACCAAACCTCTCAGCCCCAAGAGTGTCCACCCTTATGTCTCATCCAGCTGTGGATCTAGATATGGTCAATCCAGGTTGCATCACAGCCCCTGAACGCATTGTGTAAGAATTTCTCTCTCTTTCAATGTCTTTGTTTCATGGGTTTTTCGAAGTAATTCATTTTTATAATGGGGTTTAGCTCCTTTTCACTGCTGTATTTATGCCGCTTTACACCCACTTGACACACTAACAGAGAGATATCAATACATAGGTTTTAAGATTATTACTAGTCAGATATATTCTTGTGCGGTGAATAGGGCGTGTTGAGTCCAGTTCTCTGAGCAAGGAGTAGGTCTTGTCTATTACATATTGGGTTTATGGAACGGTATCTGAGCTAATTTGAAACCCTTGTTTTATGTATCACCCCACCTCACCTTTCCCGTTAAGCAGCCATAGTGTGTTTTCTGCATGTGTGACTCTGTTCTGTTTTGTAATTCAGTTCAAGTGTAACGGTTTTTTCATTCCCTCTATAAGTGATACCTTATGAGAAGTGTCCTTTTCTGTGTGACTTATTTCACTTAGAATCGTCGTACCTAAATCCACTCATCATGCTGCTACTAGCCTTATGACATTGATTTCATGGCTGAGTGATATTCCATTGTACATAAGGACCACAACTTCTTTATCCATTTTTCCCTTTCCTGGGATATAGAAGGTGGAATGAAGTGGAGGTCCTTGTCAACAGAGCAGCCCTAAACTTTGGGGTGCTTGTGTCTTGCTGATTTTTCATTTTCCCAATTTATACCCCCATGAGTGGAAGTGCCCTATGCTCTCTAAGCTATGTTTTTTAGATGTTTCAGGACACACCGTACACTTCTCCAGAGTGGCTGTTGGCAATTTACATCCCACCCATCAGTGTAGCAAGGCTCCCATTTCTCCATGGCCTGTCCTGCATTTCTGGTTTTGAGACTTTTTTCAGCATGGCCCTTTTGACCGATGGGTAGCGAGTCTTCTTTGTAGCGCTGATTTGCCTTTCCAGGTTGCTTGGTTGGCCAAAAAGGGCGTATGCGTTTTTTCCTGAATATATTCAGGAAAAAACGCATACGCCCTTTTTGGCCAAGGGCATCATTGTCAACGTTTTGCCGCTTTTCATGTGCTTTAAAGGCGATTCGAATCTACCTCCTGAAATCTGTTTCCTGCAATTCTGCCTTGATTTCAAATCCTCTTCTTTGCCTTCCCTCAATATATTTGTGGACGAGAGTTATCATTTATAACTCTGCAGGTTTGTGAATTGCAGTGCCCTGAAGCTCCATTTTACAACTCGCTTTTTTGGGAGCTGGCCGCAAAAGTGCAGGTTGGCTTCACGCCCTGTTCTGGTTCCGGGGGGGAGGATGAGCCTGTGGTTAATTCTTCTTCCTGATGGGAAAATAGAGTGACCTGTGCCTGTCCCAACACCAAGAGCTAGTCTCTCCCTGGTTCCCCGTGTTCCCGTTCATCCTCAGGACAAATTGCAACCTGTACGGAACAGGAGGTTAAAGGTGCTGATGCTCCAAGTAGGGAGATTGTTAGTAAAGCGGCTGGAATGGCGAACCCGGGCACAAGGAGAAGAGAAATGAGGTGCGTTTTAGAAACCTTTCCCCATCACATGGTGTACCATCTTTTTGTTTTCTCATGCATGTTTTCGATGTAGGAAGATGCCCTTGAACCTGGAGATTTGCGACCCATGCAATGGGTACCACGCAGTATTACTTTAAAGGGTCTGCGTTTGCTCACCCAACCTCACCAAACCTCTCAGCCCCAAGAGTGTCCACCCTTATGTCTCATCCAGCTGTGGATCTAGATATGGTCAATCCAGGTTGCATCACAGCCCCTGAACGCATTGTGTAAGAATTTCTCTCTCTTTCACTGTCTTTGTTTCATGGGTTTTTCGAAGTAATTTATTTTTATAATGGGGTTTAGCTGCTTTTCACTGCTGTATTTATGCCGCTTTACACCCACTTGACACACTAACAGAGAGATATCAATACATAGGTTTTAAGATTATTACTAGTCAGATATATTCTTGTGCGGTGAATAGGGCGTGTTGAGTCCAGTTCTCTGAGCAAGGAGTAGGTCTTGTCTATTACATATTGGGTTTATGGAACGGTATCTGAGCTAATTTGAAACCCTTGTTTTATGTATCACCCCACCTCACCTTTCCCGTTAAGCAGCCATAGTGTGTTTTCTGCATGTGTGACTCTGTTCTGTTTTGTAATTCAGTTCAAGTGTAACGGTTTTTTCATTCCCTCTATAAGTGATACCTTATGAGAAGTGTCCTTTTCTGTGTGACTTATTTCACTTAGAATCGTCATACCTAAATCCACTCATCATGCTGCTACTAGCCTTATGACATTGATTTCATGGCTGAGTGATATTCCATTGTACATAAGGACCACAACTTCTTTATCCATTTTTCTCTTTCCTGGGATATTGAAGGTGGAATGAAGTGGAGGTCCTTGTCAACAGAGCAGCCCTAAACTTTGGGGTGCTTGTGTCTTGCTGATTTTTCATTTTCCCAATTTATACCCCCATGAGTGGAAGTGCCCTATGCTCTCTAAGCTGTGTTTTTTAGATGTTTCAGGACACACCGTACACTTCTCCAGAGTGGCTGTTGGCAATTTACATCCCGCCCATCAGTGTAGCAAGGCTCCCATTTCTCCATGGCCTGTCCTGCATTTCTGGTTTTGAGACTTTTTTCAGCATGGCCCTTTTGACCGATGGGTAGCGAGTCTTCTTTGTAGCCCTGATTTGCCTTTCCAGGTTGCTTGGTTGGCCAAAAAGGGCGTATGCGTTTTTTCCTGAATATATTCAGGAAAAAACGCATACGCCCTTTTTGGCCAAGGGCATCATTGTCAACGTTTTGCCGCTTTTCATGTGCTTTAAAGGCGATTCAAATCTACCTCCTGAAATCTGTTTCCTGCAATTCTGCCTTGATTTCAAATCCTCTTCTTTGCCTTCCCTCAATATATTTGTGGACGAGAGTTATCATTTATAACTCTGCAGGTTTGTGAATTGCAGTGCCCTGAAGCTCCATTTTACAACTCGCTTTTTTGGGAGCTGGCCGCAAAAGTGCAGGTTGGCTTCAGGCCCTGTTCTGGTTCCGGGGGGGAGGATGAGCCTGTGGTTAATTCTTCTTCCTGATGGGAAAATAGAGTGACCTGTGCCTGTCCCAACACCAAGAGCTAGTCTCTCCCTGGTTCCCCGTGTACCCGTTCATCCTCAGGACAAATTGCAACCTGTACGGAACAGGAGGTTAAAGGTGCTGATGCTCCAAGTAGGGAGATTGTTAGTAAAGCGGCTGGAATGGCGAACCCGGGCACAAGGAGAAGAGAAATGAGGTGCGTTTTAGAAACCTTTCCCCATCACATGGTGTACCATCATTTTGTTTTCTCATGCATGTTTTCGATGTAGGAAGACGCCCTTGAACCTGGAGATTTGCGACTCATGCGATGGGTACCACGCAGTATTACTTTAAAGGGTCTGCGTTTGCTCACCCAACCTCACCAAACCTCTCAGCCCCAAGAGTGTCCACCCTTATGTCTCATCCAGCTGTGGATCTAGATATGGTCAATCCAGGTTGCATCACAGCCCCTGAACGCATTGTGTAAGAATTTCTCTCTCTTTCAATGTCTTTGTTTCATGGGTTTTTCGAAGTAATTCATTTTTATAATGGGGTTTAGCTCATTTTCACTGCTGTATTTATGCCGCTTTACACCCACTTGACACACTAACAGAGAGATATCAATACATAGGTTTTAAGATTATTACTAGTCAGATATATTCTTGTGCGGTGAATAGGGCGTGTTGAGTCCAGTTCTCTGAGCAAGGAGTAGGTCTTGTCTATTACATATTGGGTTTATGGAACGGTATCTGAGCTAATTTGAAACCCTTGTTTTATGTATCACCCCACCTCACCTTTCCCGTTAAGCAGCCATAGTGTGTTTTCTGCATGTGTGACTCTGTTCTGTTTTGTAATTCAGTTCAAGTGTAACGGTTTTTTCATTCCCTCTATAAGTGATACCTTATGAGAAGTGTCCTTTTCTGTGTGACTTATTTCACTTAGAATCGTCATACCTAAATCCACTCATCATGCTGCTACTAGCCTTATGACATTGATTTCATGGCTGAGTGATATTCCATTGTACATAAGGACCACAACTTCTTTATCCATTTTTCTCTTTCCTGGGATATTGAAGGTGGAATGAAGTGGAGGTCCTTGTCAACAGAGCAGCCCTAAACTTTGGGGTGCTTGTGTCTTGCTGATTTTTCATTTTCCCAATTTATACCCCCATGAGTGGAAGTGCCCTATGCTCTCTAAGCTGTGTTTTTTAGATGTTTCAGGACACACCGTACACTTCTCCAGAGTGGCTGTTGGCAATTTACATCCCGCCCATCAGTGTAGCAAGGCTCCCATTTCTCCATGGCCTGTCCTGCATTTCTGGTTTTGAGACTTTTTTCAGCATGGCCCTTTTGACCGATGGGTAGCGAGTCTTCTTTGTAGCGCTGATTTGCCTTTCCAGGTTGCTTGGTTGGCCAAAAAGGGCGTATGCGTTTTTTCCTGAATATATTCAGGAAAAAACGCATACGCCCTTTTTGGCCAAGGGCATCATTGTCAACGTTTTGCCGCTTTTCATGTGCTTTAAAGGCGATTCGAATCTACCTCCTGAAATCTGTTTCCTGCAATTCTGCCTTGATTTCAAATCCTCTTCTTTGCCTTCCCTCAATATATTTGTGGACGAGAGTTATCATTTATAACTCTGCAGGTTTGTGAATTGCAGTGCCCTGAAGCTCCATTTTACAACTCGCTTTTTTGGGAGCTGGCCGCAAAAGTGCAGGTTGGCTTCACGCCCTGTTCTGGTTCCGGGGGGGAGGATGAGCCTGTGGTTAATTCTTCTTCCTGATGGGAAAATAGAGTGACCTGTGCCTGTCCCAACACCAAGAGCTAGTCTCTCCCTGGTTCCCCGTGTTCCCGTTCATCCTCAGGACAAATTGCAACCTGTACGGAACAGGAGGTTAAAGGTGCTGATGCTCCAAGTAGGGAGATTGTTAGTAAAGCGGCTGGAATGGCGAACCCGGGCACAAGGAGAAGAGAAATGAGGTGCGTTTTAGAAACCTTTCCCCATCACATGGTGTACCATCTTTTTGTTTTCTCATGCATGTTTTCGATGTAGGAAGATGCCCTTGAACCTGGAGATTTGCGACCCATGCAATGGGTACCACGCAGTATTACTTTAAAGGGTCTGCGTTTGCTCACCCAACCTCACCAAACCTCTCAGCCCCAAGAGTGTCCACCCTTATGTCTCATCCAGCTGTGGATCTAGATATGGTCAATCCAGGTTGCATCACAGCCCCTGAACGCATTGTGTAAGAATTTCTCTCTCTTTCACTGTCTTTGTTTCATGGGTTTTTCGAAGTAATTTATTTTTATAATGGGGTTTAGCTGCTTTTCACTGCTGTATTTATGCCGCTTTACACCCACTTGACACACTAACAGAGAGATATCAATACATAGGTTTTAAGATTATTACTAGTCAGATATATTCTTGTGCGGTGAATAGGGCGTGTTGAGTCCAGTTCTCTGAGCAAGGAGTAGGTCTTGTCTATTACATATTGGGTTTATGGAACGGTATCTGAGCTAATTTGAAACCCTTGTTTTATGTATCACCCCACCTCACCTTTCCCGTTAAGCAGCCATAGTGTGTTTTCTGCATGTGTGACTCTGTTCTGTTTTGTAATTCAGTTCAAGTGTAACGGTTTTTTCATTCCCTCTATAAGTGATACCTTATGAGAAGTGTCCTTTTCTGTGTGACTTATTTCACTTAGAATCGTCATACCTAAATCCACTCATCATGCTGCTACTAGCCTTATGACATTGATTTCATGGCTGAGTGATATTCCATTGTACATAAGGACCACAACTTCTTTATCCATTTTTCTCTTTCCTGGGATATTGAAGGTGGAATGAAGTGGAGGTCCTTGTCAACAGAGCAGCCCTAAACTTTGGGGTGCTTGTGTCTTGCTGATTTTTCATTTTCCCAATTTATACCCCCATGAGTGGAAGTGCCCTATGCTCTCTAAGCTGTGTTTTTTAGATGTTTCAGGACACACCGTACACTTCTCCAGAGTGGCTGTTGGCAATTTACATCCCGCCCATCAGTGTAGCAAGGCTCCCATTTCTCCATGGCCTGTCCTGCATTTCTGGTTTTGAGACTTTTTTCAGCATGGCCCTTTTGACCGATGGGTAGCGAGTCTTCTTTGTAGCCCTGATTTGCCTTTCCAGGTTGCTTGGTTGGCCAAAAAGGGCGTATGCGTTTTTTCCTGAATATATTCAGGAAAAAACGCATACGCCCTTTTTGGCCAAGGGCATCATTGTCAACGTTTTGCCGCTTTTCATGTGCTTTAAAGGCGATTCAAATCTACCTCCTGAAATCTGTTTCCTGCAATTCTGCCTTGATTTCAAATCCTCTTCTTTGCCTTCCCTCAATATATTTGTGGACGAGAGTTATCATTTATAACTCTGCAGGTTTGTGAATTGCAGTGCCCTGAAGCTCCATTTTACAACTCGCTTTTTTGGGAGCTGGCCGCAAAAGTGCAGGTTGGCTTCAGGCCCTGTTCTGGTTCCGGGGGGGAGGATGAGCCTGTGGTTAATTCTTCTTCCTGATGGGAAAATAGAGTGACCTGTGCCTGTCCCAACACCAAGAGCTAGTCTCTCCCTGGTTCCCCGTGTACCCGTTCATCCTCAGGACAAATTGCAACCTGTACGGAACAGGAGGTTAAAGGTGCTGATGCTCCAAGTAGGGAGATTGTTAGTAAAGCGGCTGGAATGGCGAACCCGGGCACAAGGAGAAGAGAAATGAGGTGCGTTTTAGAAACCTTTCCCCATCACATGGTGTACCCTCATTTTGTTTTCTCATGCATGTTTTCGATGTAGGAAGACGCCCTTGAACCTGGAGATTTGCGACTCATGCGATGGGTACCACGCAGTATTACTTTAAAGGGTCTGCGTTTGCTCACCCAACCTCACCAAACCTCTCAGCCCCAAGAGTGTCCACCCTTATGTCTCATCCAGCTGTGGATCTAGATATGGTCAATCCAGGTTGCATCACAGCCCCTGAACGCATTGTGTAAGAATTTCTCTCTCTTTCAATGTCTTTGTTTCATGGGTTTTTCGAAGTAATTCATTTTTATAATGGGGTTTAGCTCCTTTTCACTGCTGTATTTATGCCGCTTTACACCCACTTGACACACTAACAGAGAGATATCAATACATAGGTTTTAAGATTATTACTAGTCAGATATATTCTTGTGCGGTGAATAGGGCGTGTTGAGTCCAGTTCTCTGAGCAAGGAGTAGGTCTTGTCTATTACATATTGGGTTTATGGAACGGTATCTGAGCTAATTTGAAACCCTTGTTTTATGTATCACCCCACCTCACCTTTCCCGTTAAGCAGCCATAGTGTGTTTTCTGCATGTGTGACTCTGTTCTGTTTTGTAATTCAGTTCAAGTGTAACGGTTTTTTCATTCCCTCTATAAGTGATACCTTATGAGAAGTGTCCTTTTCTGTGTGACTTATTTCACTTAGAATCGTCGTACCTAAATCCACTCATCATGCTGCTACTAGCCTTATGACATTGATTTCATGGCTGAGTGATATTCCATTGTACATAAGGACCACAACTTCTTTATCCATTTTTCCCTTTCCTGGGATATAGAAGGTGGAATGAAGTGGAGGTCCTTGTCAACAGAGCAGCCCTAAACTTTGGGGTGCTTGTGTCTTGCTGATTTTTCATTTTCCCAATTTATACCCCCATGAGTGGAAGTGCCCTATGCTCTCTAAGCTATGTTTTTTAGATGTTTCAGGACACACCGTACACTTCTCCAGAGTGGCTGTTGGCAATTTACATCCCGCCCATCAGTGTAGCAAGGCTCCCATTTCTCCATGGCCTGTCCTGCATTTCTGGTTTTGAGACTTTTTTCAGCATGGCCCTTTTGACCGATGGGTAGCGAGTCTTCTTTGTAGCGCTGATTTGCCTTTCCAGGTTGCTTGGTTGGCCAAAAAGGGCGTATGCGTTTTTTCCTGAATATATTCAGGAAAAAACGCATACGCCCTTTTTGGCCAAGGGCATCATTGTCAACGTTTTGCCGCTTTTCATGTGCTTTAAAGGCGATTCGAATCTACCTCCTGAAATCTGTTTCCTGCAATTCTGCCTTGATTTCAAATCCTCTTCTTTGCCTTCCCTCAATATATTTGTGGACGAGAGTTATCATTTATAACTCTGCAGGTTTGTGAATTGCAGTGCCCTGAAGCTCCATTTTACAACTCGCTTTTTTGGGAGCTGGCCGCAAAAGTGCAGGTTGGCTTCACGCCCTGTTCTGGTTCCGGGGGGGAGGATGAGCCTGTGGTTAATTCTTCTTCCTGATGGGAAAATAGAGTGACCTGTGCCTGTCCCAACACCAAGAGCTAGTCTCTCCCTGGTTCCCCGTGTTCCCGTTCATCCTCAGGACAAATTGCAACCTGTACGGAACAGGAGGTTAAAGGTGCTGATGCTCCAAGTAGGGAGATTGTTAGTAAAGCGGCTGGAATGGCGAACCCGGGCACAAGGAGAAGAGAAATGAGGTGCGTTTTAGAAACCTTTCCCCATCACATGGTGTACCATCTTTTTGTTTTCTCATGCATGTTTTCGATGTAGGAAGATGCCCTTGAACCTGGAGATTTGCGACCCATGCAATGGGTACCACGCAGTATTACTTTAAAGGGTCTGCGTTTGCTCACCCAACCTCACCAAACCTCTCAGCCCCAAGAGTGTCCACCCTTATGTCTCATCCAGCTGTGGATCTAGATATGGTCAATCCAGGTTGCATCACAGCCCCTGAACGCATTGTGTAAGAATTTCTCTCTCTTTCACTGTCTTTGTTTCATGGGTTTTTCGAAGTAATTTATTTTTATAATGGGGTTTAGCTGCTTTTCACTGCTGTATTTATGCCGCTTTACACCCACTTGACACACTAACAGAGAGATATCAATACATAGGTTTTAAGATTATTACTAGTCAGATATATTCTTGTGCGGTGAATAGGGCGTGTTGAGTCCAGTTCTCTGAGCAAGGAGTAGGTCTTGTCTATTACATATTGGGTTTATGGAACGGTATCTGAGCTAATTTGAAACCCTTGTTTTATGTATCACCCCACCTCACCTTTCCCGTTAAGCAGCCATAGTGTGTTTTCTGCATGTGTGACTCTGTTCTGTTTTGTAATTCAGTTCAAGTGTAACGGTTTTTTCATTCCCTCTATAAGTGATACCTTATGAGAAGTGTCCTTTTCTGTGTGACTTATTTCACTTAGAATCGTCATACCTAAATCCACTCATCATGCTGCTACTAGCCTTATGACATTGATTTCATGGCTGAGTGATATTCCATTGTACATAAGGACCACAACTTCTTTATCCATTTTTCTCTTTCCTGGGATATTGAAGGTGGAATGAAGTGGAGGTCCTTGTCAACAGAGCAGCCCTAAACTTTGGGGTGCTTGTGTCTTGCTGATTTTTCATTTTCCCAATTTATACCCCCATGAGTGGAAGTGCCCTATGCTCTCTAAGCTGTGTTTTTTAGATGTTTCAGGACACACCGTACACTTCTCCAGAGTGGCTGTTGGCAATTTACATCCCGCCCATCAGTGTAGCAAGGCTCCCATTTCTCCATGGCCTGTCCTGCATTTCTGGTTTTGAGACTTTTTTCAGCATGGCCCTTTTGACCGATGGGTAGCGAGTCTTCTTTGTAGCCCTGATTTGCCTTTCCAGGTTGCTTGGTTGGCCAAAAAGGGCGTATGCGTTTTTTCCTGAATATATTCAGGAAAAAACGCATACGCCCTTTTTGGCCAAGGGCATCATTGTCAACGTTTTGCCGCTTTTCATGTGCTTTAAAGGCGATTCAAATCTACCTCCTGAAATCTGTTTCCTGCAATTCTGCCTTGATTTCAAATCCTCTTCTTTGCCTTCCCTCAATATATTTGTGGACGAGAGTTATCATTTATAACTCTGCAGGTTTGTGAATTGCAGTGCCCTGAAGCTCCATTTTACAACTCGCTTTTTTGGGAGCTGGCCGCAAAAGTGCAGGTTGGCTTCAGGCCCTGTTCTGGTTCCGGGGGGGAGGATGAGCCTGTGGTTAATTCTTCTTCCTGATGGGAAAATAGAGTGACCTGTGCCTGTCCCAACACCAAGAGCTAGTCTCTCCCTGGTTCCCCGTGTACCCGTTCATCCTCAGGACAAATTGCAACCTGTACGGAACAGGAGGTTAAAGGTGCTGATGCTCCAAGTAGGGAGATTGTTAGTAAAGCGGCTGGAATGGCGAACCCGGGCACAAGGAGAAGAGAAATGAGGTGCGTTTTAGAAACCTTTCCCCATCACATGGTGTACCCTCATTTTGTTTTCTCATGCATGTTTTCGATGTAGGAAGACGCCCTTGAACCTGGAGATTTGCGACTCATGCGATGGGTACCACGCAGTATTACTTTAAAGGGTCTGCGTTTGCTCACCCAACCTCACCAAACCTCTCAGCCCCAAGAGTGTCCACCCTTATGTCTCATCCAGCTGTGGATCTAGATATGGTCAATCCAGGTTGCATCACAGCCCCTGAACGCATTGTGTAAGAATTTCTCTCTCTTTCAATGTCTTTGTTTCATGGGTTTTTCGAAGTAATTCATTTTTATAATGGGGTTTAGCTCCTTTTCACTGCTGTATTTATGCCGCTTTACACCCACTTGACACACTAACAGAGAGATATCAATACATAGGTTTTAAGATTATTACTAGTCAGATATATTCTTGTGCGGTGAATAGGGCGTGTTGAGTCCAGTTCTCTGAGCAAGGAGTAGGTCTTGTCTATTACATATTGGGTTTATGGAACGGTATCTGAGCTAATTTGAAACCCTTGTTTTATGTATCACCCCACCTCACCTTTCCCGTTAAGCAGCCATAGTGTGTTTTCTGCATGTGTGACTCTGTTCTGTTTTGTAATTCAGTTCAAGTGTAACGGTTTTTTCATTCCCTCTATAAGTGATACCTTATGAGAAGTGTCCTTTTCTGTGTGACTTATTTCACTTAGAATCGTCGTACCTAAATCCACTCATCATGCTGCTACTAGCCTTATGACATTGATTTCATGGCTGAGTGATATTCCATTGTACATAAGGACCACAACTTCTTTATCCATTTTTCCCTTTCCTGGGATATAGAAGGTGGAATGAAGTGGAGGTCCTTGTCAACAGAGCAGCCCTAAACTTTGGGGTGCTTGTGTCTTGCTGATTTTTCATTTTCCCAATTTATACCCCCATGAGTGGAAGTGCCCTATGCTCTCTAAGCTATGTTTTTTAGATGTTTCAGGACACACCGTACACTTCTCCAGAGTGGCTGTTGGCAATTTACATCCCGCCCATCAGTGTAGCAAGGCTCCCATTTCTCCATGGCCTGTCCTGCATTTCTGGTTTTGAGACTTTTTTCAGCATGGCCCTTTTGACCGATGGGTAGCGAGTCTTCTTTGTAGCGCTGATTTGCCTTTCCAGGTTGCTTGGTTGGCCAAAAAGGGCGTATGCGTTTTTTCCTGAATATATTCAGGAAAAAACGCATACGCCCTTTTTGGCCAAGGGCATCATTGTCAACGTTTTGCCGCTTTTCATGTGCTTTAAAGGCGATTCGAATCTACCTCCTGAAATCTGTTTCCTGCAATTCTGCCTTGATTTCAAATCCTCTTCTTTGCCTTCCCTCAATATATTTGTGGACGAGAGTTATCATTTATAACTCTGCAGGTTTGTGAATTGCAGTGCCCTGAAGCTCCATTTTACAACTCGCTTTTTTGGGAGCTGGCCGCAAAAGTGCAGGTTGGCTTCACGCCCTGTTCTGGTTCCGGGGGGGAGGATGAGCCTGTGGTTAATTCTTCTTCCTGATGGGAAAATAGAGTGACCTGTGCCTGTCCCAACACCAAGAGCTAGTCTCTCCCTGGTTCCCCGTGTTCCCGTTCATCCTCAGGACAAATTGCAACCTGTACGGAACAGGAGGTTAAAGGTGCTGATGCTCCAAGTAGGGAGATTGTTAGTAAAGCGGCTGGAATGGCGAACCCGGGCACAAGGAGAAGAGAAATGAGGTGCGTTTTAGAAACCTTTCCCCATCACATGGTGTACCATCTTTTTGTTTTCTCATGCATGTTTTCGATGTAGGAAGATGCCCTTGAACCTGGAGATTTGCGACCCATGCAATGGGTACCACGCAGTATTACTTTAAAGGGTCTGCGTTTGCTCACCCAACCTCACCAAACCTCTCAGCCCCAAGAGTGTCCACCCTTATGTCTCATCCAGCTGTGGATCTAGATATGGTCAATCCAGGTTGCATCACAGCCCCTGAACGCATTGTGTAAGAATTTCTCTCTCTTTCACTGTCTTTGTTTCATGGGTTTTTCGAAGTAATTTATTTTTATAATGGGGTTTAGCTGCTTTTCACTGCTGTATTTATGCCGCTTTACACCCACTTGACACACTAACAGAGAGATATCAATACATAGGTTTTAAGATTATTACTAGTCAGATATATTCTTGTGCGGTGAATAGGGCGTGTTGAGTCCAGTTCTCTGAGCAAGGAGTAGGTCTTGTCTATTACATATTGGGTTTATGGAACGGTATCTGAGCTAATTTGAAACCCTTGTTTTATGTATCACCCCACCTCACCTTTCCCGTTAAGCAGCCATAGTGTGTTTTCTGCATGTGTGACTCTGTTCTGTTTTGTAATTCAGTTCAAGTGTAACGGTTTTTTCATTCCCTCTATAAGTGATACCTTATGAGAAGTGTCCTTTTCTGTGTGACTTATTTCACTTAGAATCGTCATACCTAAATCCACTCATCATGCTGCTACTAGCCTTATGACATTGATTTCATGGCTGAGTGATATTCCATTGTACATAAGGACCACAACTTCTTTATCCATTTTTCTCTTTCCTGGGATATTGAAGGTGGAATGAAGTGGAGGTCCTTGTCAACAGAGCAGCCCTAAACTTTGGGGTGCTTGTGTCTTGCTGATTTTTCATTTTCCCAATTTATACCCCCATGAGTGGAAGTGCCCTATGCTCTCTAAGCTGTGTTTTTTAGATGTTTCAGGACACACCGTACACTTCTCCAGAGTGGCTGTTGGCAATTTACATCCCGCCCATCAGTGTAGCAAGGCTCCCATTTCTCCATGGCCTGTCCTGCATTTCTGGTTTTGAGACTTTTTTCAGCATGGCCCTTTTGACCGATGGGTAGCGAGTCTTCTTTGTAGCCCTGATTTGCCTTTCCAGGTTGCTTGGTTGGCCAAAAAGGGCGTATGCGTTTTTTCCTGAATATATTCAGGAAAAAACGCATACGCCCTTTTTGGCCAAGGGCATCATTGTCAACGTTTTGCCGCTTTTCATGTGCTTTAAAGGCGATTCAAATCTACCTCCTGAAATCTGTTTCCTGCAATTCGGCCTTGATTACAAATCCTCTTCTTTGCCTTCCCTCAATATATTTGTGGACGAGAGTTATCATTTATAACTCTGCAGGTTTGTGAATTGCAGTGCCCTGAAGCTCCATTTTACAACTCGCTTTTTTGGGAGCTGGCCGCAAAAGCGCAGGTTGGCTTCACGCCCTGTTCTGGTTCCGGGGGGGAGGATGAGCCTGTGGTTAATTCTTCTTCCTGATGGGAAAATAGAGTGACCTGTGCCTGTCCCAACACCAAGAGCTAGTCTCTCCCTGGTTCCCCGTGTTCCCGTTCATCCTCAGGACAAATTGCAACCTGTACGGAACAGGAGGTTAAAGGTGCTGATGCTCCAAGTAGGGAGATTGTTAGTAAAGCGGCTGGAATGGCGAACCCGGGCACAAGGAGAAGAGAAATGAGGTGCGTTTTAGAAACCTTTCCCCATCACATGGTGTACCATCTTTTTGTTTTCTCATGCATGTTTTCGATGTAGGAAGATGCCCTTGAACCTGGAGATTTGCGACCCATGCAATGGGTACCACGCAGTATTACTTTAAAGGGTCTGCGTTTGCTCACCCAACCTCACCAAACCTCTCAGCCCCAAGAGTGTCCACCCTTATGTCTCATCCAGCTGTGGATCTAGATATGGTCAATCCAGGTTGCATCACAGCCCCTGAACGCATTGTGTAAGAATTTCGCTCCCTTTCACTGTCTTTGTTTCATGGGTTTTTCGAAGTAATTTATTTTTATAATGGGGTTTAGCTGCTTTTCACTGCTGTATTTATGCCGCTTTACACCCACTTGACACACTAACAGAGAGATATCAATACATAGGTTTTAAGATTATTACTAGTCAGATATATTCTTGTGCGGTGAATAGGGCGTGTTGAGTCCAGTTCTCTGAGCAAGGAGTAGGTCTTGTCTATTACATATTGGGTTTATGGAACGGTATCTGAGCTAATTTGAAACCCTTGTTTTATGTATCACCCCACCTCACCTTTCCCGTTAAGCAGCCATAGTGTGTTTTCTGCATGTGTGACTCTGTTCTGTTTTGTAATTCAGTTCAAGTGTAACGGTTTTTTCATTCCCTCTATAAGTGATACCTTATGAGAAGTGTCCTTTTCTGTGTGACTTATTTCACTTAGAATCGTCATACCTAAATCCACTCATCATGCTGCTACTAGCCTTATGACATTGATTTCATGGCTGAGTGATATTCCATTGTACATAAGGACCACAACTTCTTTATCCATTTTTCTCTTTCCTGGGATATTGAAGGTGGAATGAAGTGGAGGTCCTTGTCAACAGAGCAGCCCTAAACTTTGGGGTGCTTGTGTCTTGCTGATTTTTCATTTTCCCAATTTATACCCCCATGAGTGGAAGTGCCCTATGCTCTCTAAGCTGTGTTTTTTAGATGTTTCAGGACACACCGTACACTTCTCCAGAGTGGCTGTTGGCAATTTACATCCCGCCCATCAGTGTAGCAAGGCTCCCATTTCTCCATGGCCTGTCCTGCATTTCTGGTTTTGAGACTTTTTTCAGCATGGCCCTTTTGACCGATGGGTAGCGAGTCTTCTTTGTAGCGCTGATTTGCCTTTCCAGGTTGCTTGGTTGGCCAAAAAGGGCGTATGCGTTTTTTCCTGAATATATTCAGGAAAAAACGCATACGCCCTTTTTGGCCAAGGGCATCATTGTCAACGTTTTGCCGCTTTTCATGTGCTTTAAAGGCGATTCGAATCTACCTCCTGAAATCTGTTTCCTGCAATTCTGCCTTGATTTCAAATCCTCTTCTTTGCCTTCCCTCAATATATTTGTGGACGAGAGTTATCATTTATAACTCTGCAGGTTTGTGAATTGCAGTGCCCTGAAGCTCCATTTTACAACTCGCTTTTTTGGGAGCTGGCCGCAAAAGTGCAGGTTGGCTTCACGCCCTGTTCTGGTTCCGGGGGGGAGGATGAGCCTGTGGTTAATTCTTCTTCCTGATGGGAAAATAGAGTGACCTGTGCCTGTCCCAACACCAAGAGCTAGTCTCTCCCTGGTTCCCCGTGTTCCCGTTCATCCTCAGGACAAATTGCAACCTGTACGGAACAGGAGGTTAAAGGTGCTGATGCTCCAAGTAGGGAGATTGTTAGTAAAGCGGCTGGAATGGCGAACCCGGGCACAAGGAGAAGAGAAATGAGGTGCGTTTTAGAAACCTTTCCCCATCACATGGTGTACCATCTTTTTGTTTTCTCATGCATGTTTTCGATGTAGGAAGATGCCCTTGAACCTGGAGATTTGCGACCCATGCAATGGGTACCACGCAGTATTACTTTAAAGGGTCTGCGTTTGCTCACCCAACCTCACCAAACCTCTCAGCCCCAAGAGTGTCCACCCTTATGTCTCATCCAGCTGTGGATCTAGATATGGTCAATCCAGGTTGCATCACAGCCCCTGAACGCATTGTGTAAGAATTTCTCTCTCTTTCACTGTCTTTGTTTCATGGGTTTTTCGAAGTAATTTATTTTTATAATGGGGTTTAGCTGCTTTTCACTGCTGTATTTATGCCGCTTTACACCCACTTGACACACTAACAGAGAGATATCAATACATAGGTTTTAAGATTATTACTAGTCAGATATATTCTTGTGCGGTGAATAGGGCGTGTTGAGTCCAGTTCTCTGAGCAAGGAGTAGGTCTTGTCTATTACATATTGGGTTTATGGAACGGTATCTGAGCTAATTTGAAACCCTTGTTTTATGTATCACCCCACCTCACCTTTCCCGTTAAGCAGCCATAGTGTGTTTTCTGCATGTGTGACTCTGTTCTGTTTTGTAATTCAGTTCAAGTGTAACGGTTTTTTCATTCCCTCTATAAGTGATACCTTATGAGAAGTGTCCTTTTCTGTGTGACTTATTTCACTTAGAATCGTCATACCTAAATCCACTCATCATGCTGCTACTAGCCTTATGACATTGATTTCATGGCTGAGTGATATTCCATTGTACATAAGGACCACAACTTCTTTATCCATTTTTCTCTTTCCTGGGATATTGAAGGTGGAATGAAGTGGAGGTCCTTGTCAACAGAGCAGCCCTAAACTTTGGGGTGCTTGTGTCTTGCTGATTTTTCATTTTCCCAATTTATACCCCCATGAGTGGAAGTGCCCTATGCTCTCTAAGCTGTGTTTTTTAGATGTTTCAGGACACACCGTACACTTCTCCAGAGTGGCTGTTGGCAATTTACATCCCGCCCATCAGTGTAGCAAGGCTCCCATTTCTCCATGGCCTGTCCTGCATTTCTGGTTTTGAGACTTTTTTCAGCATGGCCCTTTTGACCGATGGGTAGCGAGTCTTCTTTGTAGCCCTGATTTGCCTTTCCAGGTTGCTTGGTTGGCCAAAAAGGGCGTATGCGTTTTTTCCTGAATATATTCAGGAAAAAACGCATACGCCCTTTTTGGCCAAGGGCATCATTGTCAACGTTTTGCCGCTTTTCATGTGCTTTAAAGGCGATTCGAATCTACCTCCTGAAATCTGTTTCCTGCAATTCTGCCTTGATTTCAAATCCTCTTCTTTGCCTTCCCTCAATATATTTGTGGACGAGAGTTATCATTTATAACTCTGCAGGTTTGTGAATTGCAGTGCCCTGAAGCTCCATTTTACAACTCGCTTTTTTGGGAGCTGGCCGCAAAAGTGCAGGTTGGCTTCACGCCCTGTTCTGGTTCCGGGGGGGAGGATGAGCCTGTGGTTAATTCTTCTTCCTGATGGGAAAATAGAGTGACCTGTGCCTGTCCCAACACCAAGAGCTAGTCTCTCCCTGGTTCCCCGTGTTCCCGTTCATCCTCAGGACAAATTGCAACCTGTACGGAACAGGAGGTTAAAGGTGCTGATGCTCCAAGTAGGGAGATTGTTAGTAAAGCGGCTGGAATGGCGAACCCGGGCACAAGGAGAAGAGAAATGAGGTGCGTTTTAGAAACCTTTCCCCATCACATGGTGTACCATCATTTTGTTTTCTCATGCATGTTTTCGATGTAGGAAGATGCCCTTGAACCTGGAGATTTGCGACCCATGCAATGGGTACCACGCAGTATTACTTTAAAGGGTCTGCGTTTGCTCACCCAACCTCACCAAACCTCTCAGCCCCAAGAGTGTCCACCCTTATGTCTCATCCAGCTGTGGATCTAGATATGGTCAATCCAGGTTGCATCACAGCCCCTGAACGCATTGTGTAAGAATTTCTCTCTCTTTCACTGTCTTTGTTTCATGGGTTTTTCGAAGTAATTTATTTTTATAATGGGGTTTAGCTGCTTTTCACTGCTGTATTTATGCCGCTTTACACCCACTTGACACACTAACAGAGAGATATCAATACATAGGTTTTAAGATTATTACTAGTCAGATATATTCTTGTGCGGTGAATAGGGCGTGTTGAGTCCAGTTCTCTGAGCAAGGAGTAGGTCTTGTCTATTACATATTGGGTTTATGGAACGGTATCTGAGCTAATTTGAAACCCTTGTTTTATGTATCACCCCACCTCACCTTTCCCGTTAAGCAGCCATAGTGTGTTTTCTGCATGTGTGACTCTGTTCTGTTTTGTAATTCAGTTCAAGTGTAACGGTTTTTTCATTCCCTCTATAAGTGATACCTTATGAGAAGTGTCCTTTTCTGTGTGACTTATTTCACTTAGAATCGTCATACCTAAATCCACTCATCATGCTGCTACTAGCCTTATGACATTGATTTCATGGCTGAGTGATATTCCATTGTACATAAGGACCACAACTTCTTTATCCATTTTTCTCTTTCCTGGGATATTGAAGGTGGAATGAAGTGGAGGTCCTTGTCAACAGAGCAGCCCTAAACTTTGGGGTGCTTGTGTCTTGCTGATTTTTCATTTTCCCAATTTATACCCCCATGAGTGGAAGTGCCCTATGCTCTCTAAGCTGTGTTTTTTAGATGTTTCAGGACACACCGTACACTTCTCCAGAGTGGCTGTTGGCAATTTACATCCCGCCCATCAGTGTAGCAAGGCTCCCATTTCTCCATGGCCTGTCCTGCATTTCTGGTTTTGAGACTTTTTTCAGCATGGCCCTTTTGACCAATGGGTAGCGAGTCTTCTTTGTAGCCCTGATTTGCCTTTCCAGGTTGCTTGGTTGGCCAAAAAGGGCGTATGCGTTTTTTCCTGAATATATTCAGGAAAAAACGCATACGCCCTTTTTGGCCAAGGGCATCATTGTCAACGTTTTGCCGCTTTTCATGTGCTTTAAAGGCGATTCAAATCTACCTCCTGAAATCTGTTTCCTGCAATTCTGCCTTGATTTCAAATCCTCTTCTTTGCCTTCCCTCAATATATTTGTGGACGAGAGTTATCATTTATAACTCTGCAGGTTTGTGAATTGCAGTGCCCTGAAGCTCCATTTTACAACTCGCTTTTTTGGGAGGTGGCCGCAAAAGTGCAGGTTGGCTTCAGGCCCTGTTCTGGTTCCGGGGGGGAGGATGAGCCTGTGGTTAATTCTTCTTCCTGATGGGAAAATAGAGTGACCTGTGCCTGTCCCAACACCAAGAGCTAGTCTCTCCCTGGTTCCCCGTGTACCCGTTCATCCTCAGGACAAATTGCAACCTGTACGGAACAGGAGGTTAAAGGTGCTGATGCTCCAAGTAGGGAGATTGTTAGTAAAGCGGCTGGAATGGCGAACCCGGGCACAAGGAGAAGAGAAATGAGGTGCGTTTTAGAAACCTTTCCCCATCACATGGTGTACCATCATTTTGTTTTCTCATGCATGTTTTCGATGTAGGAAGACGCCCTTGAACCTGGAGATTTGCGACTCATGCGATGGGTACCACGCAGTATTACTTTAAAGGGTCTGCGTTTGCTCACCCAACCTCACCAAACCTCTCAGCCCCAAGAGTGTCCACCCTTATGTCTCATCCAGCTGTGGATCTAGATATGGTCAATCCAGGTTGCATCACAGCCCCTGAACGCATTGTGTAAGAATTTCTCTCTCTTTCAATGTCTTTGTTTCATGGGTTTTTCGAAGTAATTCATTTTTATAATGGGGTTTAGCTCCTTTTCACTGCTCTATTTATGCCGCTTTACACCCACTTGACACACTAACAGAGAGATATCAATACATAGGTTTTAAGATTATTACTAGTCAGATATATTCTTGTGCGGTGAATAGGGCGTGTTGAGTCCAGTTCTCTGAGCAAGGAGTAGGTCTTGTCTATTACATATTGGGTTTATGGAACGGTATCTGAGCTAATTTGAAACCCTTGTTTTATGTATCACCCCACCTCACCTTTCCCGTTAAGCAGCCATAGTGTGTTTTCTGCATGTGTGACTCTGTTCTGTTTTGTAATTCAGTTCAAGTGTAACGGTTTTTTCATTCCCTCTATAAGTGATACCTTATGAGAAGTGTCCTTTTCTGTGTGACTTATTTCACTTAGAATCGTCGTACCTAAATCCACTCATCATGCTGCTACTAGCCTTATGACATTGATTTCATGGCTGAGTGATATTCCATTGTACATAAGGACCACAACTTCTTTATCCATTTTTCCCTTTCCTGGGATATAGAAGGTGGAATGAAGTGGAGGTCCTTGTCAACAGAGCAGCCCTAAACTTTGGGGTGCTTGTGTCTTGCTGATTTTTCATTTTCCCAATTTATACCCCCATGAGTGGAAGTGCCCTATGCTCTCTAAGCTATGTTTTTTAGATGTTTCAGGACACACCGTACACTTCTCCAGAGTGGCTGTTGGCAATTTACATCCCGCCCATCAGTGTAGCAAGGCTCCCATTTCTCCATGGCCTGTCCTGCATTTCTGGTTTTGAGACTTTTTTCAGCATGGCCCTTTTGACCGATGGGTAGCGAGTCTTCTTTGTAGCGCTGATTTGCCTTTCCAGGTTGCTTGGTTGGCCAAAAAGCGCGTATGCGTTTTTTCCTGAATATATTCAGGAAAAAACGCATACGCCCTTTTTGGCCAAGGGCATCATTGTCAACGTTTTGCCGCTTTTCATGTGCTTTAAAGGCGATTCGAATCTACCTCCTGAAATCTGTTTCCTGCAATTCTGCCTTGATTTCAAATCCTCTTCTTTGCCTTCCCTCAATATATTTGTGGACGAGAGTTATCATTTATAACTCTGCAGGTTTGTGAATTGCAGTGCCCTGAAGCTCCATTTTACAACTCGCTTTTTTGGGAGCTGGCCGCAAAAGTGCAGGTTGGCTTCACGCCCTGTTCTGGTTCCGGGGGGGAGGATGAGCCTGTGGTCAATTCTTCTTCCTGATGGGAAAATAGAGTGACCTGTGCCTGTCCCAACACCAAGAGCTAGTCTCTCCCTGGTTCCCCGTGTACCCATTCATCCTCAGGACAAATTGCAACCTGTACGGAACAGGAGGTTAAAGGTGCTGATGCTCCAAGTAGGGAGATTGTTAGTAAAGCGGCTGGAATGGCGAACCCGGGCACAAGGAGAAGAGAAATGAGGTGCGTTTTAGAAACCTTTCCCCATCACATGGTGTACCATCTTTTTGTTTTCTCATGCATGTTTTCGATGTAGGAAGATGCCCTTGAACCTGGAGATTTGCGACCCATGCAATGGGTACCACGCAGTATTACTTTAAAGGGTCTGCGTTTGCTCACCCAACCTCACCAAACCTCTCAGCCCCAAGAGTGTCCACCCTTATGTCTCATCCAGCTGTGGATCTAGATATGGTCAATCCAGGTTGCATCACAGCCCCTGAACGCATTGTGTAAGAATTTCTCTCTCTTTCACTGTCTTTGTTTCATGGGTTTTTCGAAGTAATTTATTTTTATAATGGGGTTTAGCTGCTTTTCACTGCTGTGTTTATGCCGCTTTACACCCACTTGACACACTAACAGAGAGATATCAATACATAGGTTTTAAGATTATTACTAGTCAGATATATTCTTGTGCGGTGAATAGGGCGTGTTGAGTCCAGTTCTCTGAGCAAGGAGTAGGTCTTGTCTATTACATATTGGGTTTATGGAACGGTATCTGAGCTAATTTGAAACCCTTGTTTTATGTATCACCCCACCTCACCTTTCCCGTTAAGCAGCCATAGTGTGTTTTCTGCATGTGTGACTCTGTTCTGTTTTGTAATTCAGTTCAAGTGTAACGGTTTTTTCATTCCCTCTATAAGTGATACCTTATGAGAAGTGTCCTTTTCTGTGTGACTTATTTCACTTAGAATCGTCATACCTAAATCCACTCATCATGCTGCTACTAGCCTTATGACATTGATTTCATGGCTGAGTGATATTCCATTGTACATAAGGACCACAACTTCTTTATCCATTTTTCCCTTTCCTGGGATATAGAAGGTGGAATGAAGTGGAGGTCCTTGTCAACAGAGCAGCCCTAAACTTTGGGGTGCTTGTGTCTTGCTGATTTTTCATTTTCCCAATTTATACCCCCATGAGTGGAAGTGCCCTATGCTCTCTAAGCTGTGTTTTTTAGATGTTTCAGGACACACCGTACACTTCTCCAGAGTGGCTGTTGGCAATTTACATCCCGCCCATCAGTGTAGCAAGGCTCCCATTTCTCCATGGCCTGTCCTGCATTTCTGGTTTTGAGACTTTTTTCAGCATGGCCCTTTTGACCGATGGGTAGCGAGTCTTCTTTGTAGCGCTGATTTGCCTTTCCAGGTTGCTTGGTTGGCCAAAAAGGGCGTATGCGTTTTTTCCTGAATATATTCAGGAAAAAACGCATACGCCCTTTTTGGCCAAGGGCATCATTGTCAACGTTTTGCCGCTTT
The DNA here is from genome assembly GCF_028023285.1 of Balaenoptera ricei. NCBI lineage: Eukaryota > Metazoa > Chordata > Mammalia > Artiodactyla > Balaenopteridae > Balaenoptera > Balaenoptera ricei. The sequence continues at coordinate 74,247 of NW_026777782.1, forward strand.
TCATGTGCTTTAAAGGCGATTCGAATCTACCTCCTGAAATCTGTTTCCTGCAATTCTGCCTTGATTTCAAATCCTCTTCTTTGCCTTCCCTCAATATATTTGTGGACGAGAGTTATCATTTATAACTCTGCAGGTTTGTGAATTGCAGTGCCCTGAAGCTCCATTTTACAACTCGGTTTTTTGGGAGCTGGCCGCAAAAGCGCAGGATGGCTTCAGGCCCTGTTCTGGTTCCGGGGGGGAGGATGAGCCTGTGGTTAATTCTTCTTCCTGATGGGAAAATAGAGTGACCTGTGCCTGTCCCAACACCAAGAGCTAGTCTCTCCCTGGTTCCCCGTGTACCCGTTCATCCTCAGGACAAATTGCAACCTGTACGGAACAGGAGGTTAAAGGTGCTGATGCTCCAAGTAGGGAGATTGTTAGTAAAGCGGCTGGAATGGCGAACCCGGGCACAAGGAGAAGAGAAATGAGGTGCGTTTTAGAAACCTTTCCCCGTCACATGGTGTACCATCTTTTTGTTTTCTCATGCATGTTTTCGATGTAGGAAGATGCCCTTGAACCTGGAGATTTGCGACCCATGCGATGGGTACCACGCAGTATTACTTTAAAGGGTCTGCGTTTGCTCCCCCAACCTCACCAAACCTCTCAGCCACAAGAGTGTCCACCCTTATGTCTCATCCAGCTGTGGGTCTAGATATGGTCAATCCAGGTTGCATCACAGCCCCTGAACGCATTGTGTAAGAATTTCTCTCTCTTTCACTGTCTTTGTTTCATGGGTTTTTCGAAGTAATTTATTTTTATAATGGGGTTTAGCTGCTTTTCACTGCTGTATTTATGCCGCTTTACACCCACTTGACACACTAACAGAGAGATATCAATACATAGGTTATAAGATTATTGCTAGTCAGATATATTCTTGTGCGGTGAATAGGACGTGTTGAGTCCAGTTCTCTGAGCAAGGAGTACGTCTTGTCTATTACATATTGGGTTTATGGAACGGTATCTGAGCTAATTTGAAACCCTTGTTTTATGTATCACCCCACCTCACCTTTCCCGTTAAGCAGCCATAGTGTGTTGTCTGCATGTGTGACTCTGTTCTGTTTTGTAATTCAGTTCAAGTGTAACGATTTTTTCATTCCCTCTATAAGTGATACCTTATGAGAAGTGTCCTTTTCTGTGTGACTTATTTCACTTAGAATCGTCGTACCTAAATCCACTCATCATGCTGCTACTAGCCTTATGACATTGATTTCATGGCTGAGTGATATTCCATTGTACATAATGACCACAACTTCTTTATCCATTTTTCTCTTTCCTGGGATATTGAAGGTGGAATGAAGTGGAGGTCCTTGTCAACAGAGCAGCCCTAAACTTTGGGGTGCTTGTGTCTTGCTGATTTTTCATTTTCCCAATTTATACCCCCATGAGTGGAAGTGCCCTATGCTCTCTAAGCTGTGTTTTTTAGATGTTTCAGGACACACCGTACACTTCTCCAGAGTGGCTGTTGGCAATTTACATCCCGCCCATCAGTGTAGCAAGGCTCCCATTTCTCCATGGCCTGTCCTGCATTTCTGGTTTTGAGACTTTTTTCAGCATGGCCCTTTTGACCGATGGGTAGCGAGTCTTCTTTGTAGCCCAGATTTGCCTTTCCAGGTTGCTTGGTTGGCCAAAAAGGGCGTATGCGTTTTTTCCTGAATATATTCAGGAAAAAACGCATACGCCCTTTTTGGCCAAGGGCATCATTGTCAACGTTTTGCCGCTTTTCATGTGCTTTAAAGGCGATTCGAATCTACCTCCTGAAATCTGTTTCCTGCAATTCTGCCTTGATTTCAAATCCTCTTCTTTGCCTTCCCTCAATATATTTGTGGACGAGAGTTATCATTTATAACTCTGCAGGTTTGTGAATTGCAGTGCCCTGAAGCTCCATTTTACAACTCGCTTTTTTGGGAGCTGGCCGCAAAAGTGCAGGATGGCTTCAGGCCCTGTTTTGGTTCCGGGGGGGAGGATGAGCCTGTGGTTAATTCTTCTTCCTGATGGGAAAATAGAGTGACCTGTGCCTGTCCCAACACCAAGAGCTAGTCTCTCACTGGTTCTCCGTGTACCCGTTCATCCTCAGGACAAATTGCAACCTGTACGGAACAGGAGGTTAAAGGTGCTGATGCTCCAAGTAGGGAGATTGTTAGTAAAGCGGCTGGAATGGCGAACCCGGGCACAAGGAGAAGAGAAATGAGGTGCGTTTTAGAAACCTTTCCCCGTCACATGGTGTACCATCTTTTTGTTTTCTCATGCATGTTTTCGATGTAGGAAGATGCCCTTGAACCTGGAGATTTGCGACCCATGCGATGGGTACCACGCAGTATTACTTTAAAGGGTCTGCGTTTGCTCACCCAACCTCACCAAACCTCTCAGCCCCAAGAGTGTCCACCCTTATGTCTCATCCAGCTGTGGATCTAGATATGGTCAATCCAGGTTGCATCACAGCCCCTGAACGCATTGTGTAAGAATTTCTCTCTCTTTCACTGTCTTTGCTTCATGGGTTTGTAAAAGTAATTTATTTTTATAATGGGGTTTAGCTGGTTTTCACTGCTGTGTTTATGCCGCTTTACACCCACTTGACACACTAACAGAGAGATATCAATACATAGGTTTTAAGATTATTACTAGTCAGATATATTCTTGTGCGGTGAATAGGGCGTGTTGAGTCCAGTTCTCTGAGCAAGGAGTAGGTCTTGTCTATTACATATTGGGTTTATGGAACGGTATCTGAGCTAATTTGAAACCCTTGTTTTATGTATCACCCCACCTCACCTTTCCCGTTAAGCAGCCATAGTGTGTTTTCTGCATGTGTGACTCTGTTCTGTTTTGTAATTCAGTTCAAGTGTAACGGTTTTTTCATTCCCTCTATAAGTGATACCTTATGAGAAGTGTCCTTTTCTGTGTGACTTATTTCACTTAGAATCGTCGTACCTAAATCCACTCATCATGCTGCTACTAGCCTTATGACATTGATTTCATGGCTGAGTGATATTCCATTGTACATAAGGACCACAACTTCTTTATCCATTTTTCTCTTTCCTGGGATATTGAAGGTGGAATGAAGTGGAGGTCCTTGTCAACAGAGCAGCCCTAATCTTTGGGGTGCTTGTGTCTTGCTGATTTTTCATTTTCCCAATTTATAACCCCATGAGTGGAAGTGCCCTATGCTCTCTAAGCTTTGCTTTTAGACGTTTCAGGACTTACCCTACACTTCTCCAGAGTGGCTGTTGGCAATTTACATCCCGCCCATCAGTGTAGCAAGGCTCCCATTTCTCCATGGCCTTTCCTGTATTTCTGGTTTTGACACTTTTTTCAGCATGGCCCTTTTAACTGATGGGAAGCGAGACTTCTTTGTAGCGCTGATCTGCCTTTCCAGGTTGCTTGGTTGGCCAAAAAGGGCGTATGCGTTTTTTCCTGAATATATTCAGGAAAAAACGCATACGCCCTTCTTGGCCAAGGGCATCATTGTCAACGTTTTGCCGCTTTTCATGTGCTTTAAAGGCGATTCGAATCTACCTCCTGAAATCTGTTTCCTGCAATTCTGCCTTGATTTCAAATCCTCTTCTTTGCCTTCCCTCAATATATTTGTGGACGAGAGTTATCATTTATAACTCTGCAGGTTTGTGAATTGCAGTGCCCTGAAGCTCCATTTTACAACTCGGTTTTTTGGGAGCTGGCCGCAAAAGCGCAGGATAGCTTCAGGCCCTGTTCTGGTTCCGGGGGGGAGGATGAGCCTGTGGTTAATTCTTCTTCCTGATGGGAAAATAGAGTGACCTGTGCCTGTCCCAACACCAAGAGCTAGTCTCTCACTGGTTCTCCGTGTACCCGTTCATCCTCAGGACAAATTGCAACCTGTACGGAACAGGAGGTTAAAGGTGCTGATGCTCCAAGTAGGGAGATTGTTAGTAAAGCGGCTGGAATGGCGAACCCGGGCACAAGGAGAAGAGAAATGAGGTGCGTTTTAGAAACCTTTCCCCGTCACATGGTGTACCATCTTTTTGTTTTCTCATGCATGTTTTCGATGTAGGAAGATGCCCTTGAACCTGGAGATTTGCGACCCATGCGATGGGTACCACGCAGTATTACTTTAAAGAGTCTGCGTTTGCTCACCCAACCTCACCAAACCTCTCAGCCCCAAGAGTGTCCACCCTTATGTCTCATCCAGCTGTGGATCTAGATATGGTCAATCCAGGTTGCATCACAGCCCCTGAACGCATTGTGAAAGAATTTCTCTCTCTTTCACTGTCTTTGTTTCATGGATTTTTCGAAGTAATTTATTTTTATAATGGGGTTTAGCTGCTTTTCACTGCTGTATTTATGCCGCTTTACACCCACTTGACACACTAACAGAGAGATATCAATACATAGGTTTTAAGATTATTACTAGTCAGATATATTCTTGTGCGGTGAATAGGGCGTGTTGAGTCCAGTTCTCTGAGCAAGGAGTAGGTCTTGTCTATTACATATTGGGTTTATGGAACGGTATCTGAGCTAATTTGAAACCCTTGTTTTATGTATCACCCCACCTCACCTTTCCCGTTAAGCAGCCATAGTGTGTTTTCTGCATGTGTGACTCTGTTCTGTTTTGTAATTCAGTTCAAGTGTAACGGTTTTTTCATTCCCTCTATAAGTGATACCTTATGAGAAGTGTCCTTTTCTGTGTGACTTATTTCACTTAGAATCGTCGTACCTAAATCCACTCATCATGCTGCTACTAGCCTTATGACATTGATTTCATGGCTGAGTAATATTCCATTGTACATAAGGACCACAACTTCTTTATCCATTTTTCTCTTTCCTGGGATATTGAAGGTGGAATGAAGTGGAGGTCCTTGTCAACAGAGCAGCCCTAAACTTTGGGGTGCTTGTGTCTTGCTGATTTTTCATTTTCCCAATTTATAACCCCATGAGTGGAAGTGCCCTATGCTCTCTAAGCTTTGCTTTTTAGACGTTTCAGGACTTACCGTACACTTCTCCAGAGTGGCTGTTGGCAATTTACATCCTGCCCATCAGTGTAGCACGGCTCCCATTTCTCCATGGCCTTTCCTGTATTTCTGGTTTTGACACTTTTTTCAGCATGGCCCTTTTAACTGATGGGAAGCGAGACTTCTTTGTAGCGCTGATCTGCCTTTCCAGGTTGCTTGGTTGGCCAAAAAGGGCGTATGCGTTTTTTCCTGAATATATTCAGGAAAAAACGCATACGCCCTTTTTGGCCAAGGGCATCATTGTCAACGTTTTGCCGCTTTTCATGTGCTTTAAAGGCGATTCGAATCTACCTCCTGAAATCTGTTTCCTGCAATTCTGCCTTGATTTCAAATCCTCTTCTTTGCCTTCCCTCAATATATTTGTGGACGAGAGTTATCATTTATAACTCTGCAGGTTTGTGAATTGCAGTGCCCTGAAGCTCCATTTTACAACTCGGTTTTTTGGGAGCTGGCCGCAAAAGCGCAGGATGGCTTCAGGCCCTGTTCTGGTTCCGGGGGGGAGGATGAGCCTGTGGTTAATTCTTCTTCCTGATGGGAAAATAGAGTGACCTGTGCCTGTCCCAACACCAAGAGCTAGTCTCTCACTGGTTCCCCGTGTACCCGTTCATCCTCAGGACAAATTGCAACCTGTACGGAACAGGAGGTTAAAGGTGCTGATGCTCCAAGTAGGGAGATTGTTAGTAAAGCGGCTGGAATGGCGAACCCGGGCACAAGGAGAAGAGAAATGAGGTGCGTTTTAGAAACCTTTCCCCGTCACATGGTGTACCATCTTTTTGTTTTCTCATGCATGTTTTCGATGTAGGAAGATGCCCTTGAACCTGGAGATTTGCGACCCATGCGATGGGTACCACGCAGTATTACTTTAAAGGGTCTGCGTTTGCTCCCCCAACCTCACCAAACCTCTCAGCCACAAGAGTGTCCACCCTTATGTCTCATCCAGCTGTGGGTCTAGATATGGTCAATCCAGGTTGCATCACAGCCCCTGAACGCATTGTGTAAGAATTTCTCTCTCTTTCACTGTCTTTGTTTCATGGGTTTTTCGAAGTAATTTATTTTTATAATGGGGTTTAGCTGCTTTTCACTGCTGTATTTATGCCGCTTTACACCCACTTGACACACTAACAGAGAGATATCAATACATAGGTTATAAGATTATTGCTAGTCAGATATATTCTTGTGCGGTGAATAGGACGTGTTGAGTCCAGTTCTCTGAGCAAGGAGTACGTCTTGTCTATTACATATTGGGTTTATGGAACGGTATCTGAGCTAATTTGAAACCCTTGTTTTATGTATCACCCCACCTCACCTTTCCCGTTAAGCAGCCATAGTGTGTTTTCTGCATGTGTGACTCTGTTCTGTTTTGTAATTCAGTTCAAGTGTAACGGTTTTTTCATTCCCTCTATAAGTGATACCTTATGAGAAGTGTCCTTTTCTGTGTGACTTATTTCACTTAGAATCGTCGTACCTAAATCCACTCATCATGCTGCTACTAGCCTTATGACATTGATTTCATGGCTGAGTGATATTCCATTGTACATAAGGACCACAACTTCTTTATCCATTTTTCTCTTTCCTGGGATATTGAAGGTGGAATGAAGTGGAGGTCCTTGTCAACAGAGCAGCCCTAAACTTTGGGGTGCTTGTGTCTTGCTGATTTTTCATTTTCCCAATTTATACCCCCATGAGTGGAAGTGCCCTATGCTCTCTAAGCTGTGTTTTTTAGATGTTTCAGGACACACCGTACACTTCTCCAGAGTGGCTGTTGGCAATTTACATCCCGCCCATCAGTGTAGCAAGGCTCCCATTTCTCCATGGCCTGTCCTGCATTTCTGGTTTTGAGACTTTTTTCAGCATGGCCCTTTTGACCGATGGGTAGCGAGTCTTCTTTGTAGCCCTGATTTGCCTTTCCAGGTTGCTTGGTTGGCCAAAAAGGGCGTATGCGTTTTTTCCTGAATATATTCAGGAAAAAACGCATACGCCCTTTTTGGCCAAGGGCATCATTGTCAACGTTTTGCCGCTTTTCATGTGCTTTAAAGGCGATTCGAATCTACCTCCTGAAATCTGTTTCCTGCAATTCTGCCTTGATTTCAAATCCTCTTCTTTGCCTTCCCTCAATATATTTGTGGACGAGAGTTATCATTTATAACTCTGCAGGTTTGTGAATTGCAGTGCCCTGAAGCTCCATTTTACAACTCGCTTTTTTGGGAGCTGGCCGCAAAAGCGCAGGATGGCTTCAGGCCCTGTTCTGGTTCCGGGGGGGAGGATGAGCCTGTGGTTAATTCTTCTTCCTGATGGGAAAATAGAGTGACCTGTGCCTGTCCCAACACCAAGAGCTAGTCTCTCACTGGTTCTCCGTGTACCCGTTCATCCTCAGGACAAATTGCAACCTGTACGGAACAGGAGGTTAAAGGTGCTGATGCTCCAAGTAGGGAGATTGTTAGTAAAGCGGCTGGAATGGCGAACACGGCACAAGGAGAAGAGAAATGAGGTGCGTTTTAGAAACCTTTCCCCGTCACATGGTGTACCATCTTTTTGTTTTCTCATGCATGTTTTCGATGTAGGAAGATGCCCTTGAACCTGGAGATTTGCGACCCATGCGATGGGTACCACGCAGTATTACTTTAAAGGGTCTGCGTTTGCTCACCCAACCTCACCAAACCTCTCAGCCCCAAGAGTGTCCACCCTTATGTCTCATCCAGCTGTGGATCTAGATATGGTCAATCCAGGTTGCATCACAGCCCCTGAACGCATTGTGTAAGAATTTCTCTCTCTTTCACTGTCTTTGCTTCATGGGTTTGTAAAAGTAATTTATTTTTATAATGGGGTTTAGCTGGTTTTCACTGCTGTGTTTATGCCGCTTTACACCCACTTGACACACTAACAGAGAGATATCAATACATAGGTTTTAAGATTATTACTAGTCAGATATATTCTTGTGCGGTGAATAGGGCGTGTTGAGTCCAGTTCTCTGAGCAAGGAGTAGGTCTTGTCTATTACATATTGGGTTTATGGAACGGTATCTGAGCTAATTTGAAACCCTTGTTTTATGTATCACCCCACCTCACCTTTCCCGTTAAGCAGCCATAGTGTGTTTTCTGCATGTGTGACTCTGTTCTGTTTTGTAATTCAGTTCAAGTGTAACGGTTTTTTCATTCCCTCTATAAGTGATACCTTATGAGAAGTGTCCTTTTCTGTGTGACTTATTTCACTTAGAATCGTCATACCTAAATCCACTCATCATGCTGCTACTAGCCTTATGACATTGATTTCATGGCTGAGTGATATTCCATTGTACATAAGGACCACAACTTCTTTATCCATTTTTCCCTTTCCTGGGATATAGAAGGTGGAATGAAGTGGAGGTCCTTGTCAACAGAGCAGCCCTAAACTTTGGGGTGCTTGTGTCTTGCTGATTTTTCATTTTCCCAATTTATACCCCCATGAGTGGAAGTGCCCTATGCTCTCTAAGCTGTGTTTTTTAGATGTTTCAGGACACACCGTACACTTCTCCAGAGTGGCTGTTGGCAATTTACATCCCGCCCATCAGTGTAGCAAGGCTCCCATTTCTCCATGGCCTGTCCTGCATTTCTGGTTTTGAGACTTTTTTCAGCATGGCCCTTTTGACCGATGGGTAGCGAGTCTTCTTTGTAGCCCTGATTTGCCTTTCCAGGTTGCTTGGTTGGCCAAAAAGGGCGTATGCGTTTTTTCCTGAATATATTCAGGAAAAAACGCATACGCCCTTTTTGGCCAAGGGCATCATTGTCAACGTTTTGCCGCTTTTCATGTGCTTTAAAGGCGATTCGAATCTACCTCCTGAAATCTGTTTCCTGCAATTCTGCCTTGATTTCAAATCCTCTTCTTTGCCTTCCCTCAATATATTTGTGGACGAGAGTTATCATTTATAACTCTGCAGGTTTGTGAATTGCAGTGCCCTGAAGCTCCATTTTACAACTCGCTTTTTTGGGAGCTGGCCGCAAAAGCGCAGGTTGGCTTCAGGCCCTGTTCTGGTTCCGGGGGGGAGGATGAGCCTGTGGTTAATTCTTCTTCCTGATGGGAAAATAGAGTGACCTGTGCCTGTCCCAACACCAAGAGCTAGTCTCTCCCTGGTTCCCCGTGTACCCGTTCATCTTGAGGACAAATTGCAACCTGTACGGAACAGGAGGTTAAAGGTGCTGATGCTCCAAGTAGGGAGATTGTTAGTAAAGCGGCTGGAATGGCGAACCCGGGCACAAGGAGAAGAGAAATGAGGTGCGTTTTAGAAACCATTCCCCATCACATGGTGTACCATCATTTTGTTTTCTCATGCATGTTTTCGATGTAGGAAGATGCCCTTGAACCTGGAGATTTGCGACTCATGCGATGGGTACCACGCAGTATTACTTTAAAGGGTCTGTGTTTGCTCACCCAACCTCACCAAACCTCTCAGCCCCAAGAGTGTCCACCCTTATGTCTCATCCAGCTGTGGATCTAGATATGGTCAATCCAGGTTGCATCACAGCCCCTGAACGCATTGTGTAAGAATTTCTCTCTCTTTCAATGTCTTTGTTTCATGGGTTTTTCGAAGTAATTCATTTTTATAATGGGGTTTAGCTCCTTTTCACTGCTGTATTTATGCCGCTTTACACCCACTTGACACACTAACAGAGAGATATCAATACATAGGTTTTAAGATTATTACTAGTCAGATATATTCTTGTGCGGTGAATAGGGCGTGTTGAGTCCAGTTCTCTGAGCAAGGAGTAGGTCTTGTCTATTACATATTGGGTTTATGGAACGGTATCTGAGCTAATTTGAAACCCTTGTTTTATGTATCACGCCACCTCACCTTTCCCGTTAAGCAGCCATAGTGTGTTTTCTGCATGTGTGACTCTGTTCTGTTTTGTAATTCAGTTCAAGTGTAACGGTTTTTTCATTCCCTCTATAAGTGATACCTTATGAGAAGTGTCCTTTTCTGTGTGACTTATTTCACTTAGAATCGTCGTACCTAAATCCACGCATCATGCTGCTACTAGCCTTATGACATTGATTTCATGGCTGAGTGATATTCCATTGTACATAAGGACCACAACTTCTTTATCCATTTTTCTCTTTCCTGGGATATTGAAGGTGGAATGAAGTGGAGGTCCTTGTCAACAGAGCAGCCCTAATCTTTGGGGTGCTTGTGTCTTGCTGATTTTTCATTTTCCCAATTTATAACCCCATGAGTGGAAGTGCCCTATGCTCTCTAAGCTTTGCTTTTTAGACGTTTCAGGACTTACCCTACACTTCTCCAGAGTGGCTGTTGGCAATTTACATCCCGCCCATCAGTGTAGCAAGGCTCCCATTTCTCCATGGCCTTTCCTGTATTTCTGGTTTTGACACTTTTTTCAGCATGGCCCTTTTAACTGATGGGAAGCGAGACTTCTTTGTAGCGCTGATCTGCCTTTCCAGGTTGCTTGGTTGGCCAAAAAGGGCGTATGCGTTTTTTCCTGAATATATTCAGGAAAAAACGCATACGCCCTTTTTGGCCAAGGGCATCATTGTCAACGTTTTGCCGCTTTTCATGTGCTTTAAAGGCGATTCGAATCTACCTCCTGAAATCTGTTTCCTGCAATTCTGCCTTGATTTCAAATCCTCTTCTTTGCCTTCCCTCAATATATTTGTGGACGAGAGTTATCATTTATAACTCTGCAGGTTTGTGAATTGCAGTGCCCTGAAGCTCCATTTTACAACTCGGTTTTTTGGGAGCTGGCCGCAAAAGCGCAGGATGGCTTCAGGCCCTGTTCTGGTTCCGGGGGGGAGGATGAGCCTGTGGTTAATTCTTCTTCCTGATGGGAAAATAGAGTGACCTGTGCCTGTCCCAACACCAAGAGCTAGTCTCTCACTGGTTCCCCGTGTACCCGTTCATCCTCAGGACAAATTGCAACCTGTACGGAACAGGAGGTTAAAGGTGCTGATGCTCCAAGTAGGGAGATTGTTAGTAAAGCGGCTGGAATGGCGAACCCGGGCACAAGGAGAAGAGAAATGAGGTGCGTTTTAGAAACCTTTCCCCGTCACATGGTGTACCATCTTTTTGTTTTCTCATGCATGTTTTCGATGTAGGAAGATGCCCTTGAACCTGGAGATTTGCGACCCATGCGATGGGTACCACGCAGTATTACTTTAAAGAGTCTGCGTTTGCTCACCCAACCTCACCAAACCTCTCAGCCCCAAGAGTGTCCACCCTTATGTCTCATCCAGCTGTGGATCTAGATATGGTCAATCCAGGTTGCATCACAGCCCCTGAACGCATTGTGTAAGAATTTCTCTCTCTTTCACTGTCTTTGTTTCATGGATTTTTCGAAGTAATTTATTTTTATAATGGGGTTTAGCTGCTTTTCACTGCTGTATTTATGCCGCTTTACACCCACTTGACACACTAACAGAGAGATATCAATACATAGGTTTTAAGATTATTACTAGTCAGATATATTCTTGTGCGGTGAATAGGGCGTGTTGAGTCCAGTTCTCTGAGCAAGGAGTAGGTCTTGTCTATTACATATTGGGTTTATGGAACGGTATCTGAGCTAATTTGAAACCCTTGTTTTATGTATCACCCCACCTCACCTTTCCCGTTAAGCAGCCATAGTGTGTTTTCTGCATGTGTGACTCTGTTCTGTTTTGTAATTCAGTTCAAGTGTAACGGTTTTTTCATTCCCTCTATAAGTGATACCTTATGAGAAGTGTCCTTTTCTGTGTGACTTATTTCACTTAGAATCGTCATACCTAAATCCACTCATCATGCTGCTACTAGCCTTATGACATTGATTTCATGGCTGAGTGATATTCCATTGTACATAAGGACCACAACTTCTTTATCCATTTTTCCCTTTCCTGGGATATAGAAGGTGGAATGAAGTGGAGGTCCTTGTCAACAGAGCAGCCCTAAACTTTGGGGTGCTTGTGTCTTGCTGATTTTTCATTTTCCCAATTTATACCCCCATGAGTGGAAGTGCCCTATGCTCTCTAAGCTGTGTTTTTTAGATGTTTCAGGACACACCGTACACTTCTCCAGAGTGGCTGTTGGCAATTTACATCCCGCCCATCAGTGTAGCAAGGCTCCCATTTCTCCATGGCCTGTCCTGCATTTCTGGTTTTGAGACTTTTTTCAGCATGGCCCTTTTGACCGATGGGTAGCGAGTCTTCTTTGTAGCCCTGATTTGCCTTTCCAGGTTGCTTGGTTGGCCAAAAAGGGCGTATGCGTTTTTTCCTGAATATATTCAGGAAAAAACGCATACGCCCTTTTTGGCCAAGGGCATCATTGTCAACGTTTTGCCGCTTTTCATGTGCTTTAAAGGCGATTCGAATCTACCTCCTGAAATCTGTTTCCTGCAATTCTGCCTTGATTTCAAATCCTCTTCTTTGCCTTCCCTCAATATATTTGTGGACGAGAGTTATCATTTATAACTCTGCAGGTTTGTGAATTGCAGTGCCCTGAAGCTCCATTTTACAACTCGCTTTTTTGGGAGCTGGCCGCAAAAGCGCAGGTTGGCTTCAGGCCCTGTTCTGGTTCCGGGGGGGAGGATGAGCCTGTGGTTAATTCTTCTTCCTGATGGGAAAATAGAGTGACCTGTGCCTGTCCCAACACCAAGAGCTAGTCTCTCCCTGGTTCCCCGTGTACCCGTTCATCCTCAGGACAAATTGCAACCTGTACGGAACAGGAGGTTAAAGGTGCTGATGCTCCAAGTAGGGAGATTGTTAGTAAAGCGGCTGGAATGGCGAACCCGGGCACAAGGAGAAGAGAAATGAGGTGCGTTTTAGAAACCTTTCCCCATCACATGGTGTACCATCATTTTGTTTTCTCATGCATGTTTTCGATGTAGGAAGATGCCCTTGAACCTGGAGATTTGCGACTCATGCGATGGGTACCACGCAGTATTACTTTAAAGGGTCTGTGTTTGCTCACCCAACCTCACCAAACCTCTCAGCCCCAAGAGTGTCCACCCTTATGTCTCATCCAGCTGTGGATCTAGATATGGTCAATCCAGGTTGCATCACAGCCCCTGAACGCATTGTGTAAGAATTTCTCTCTCTTTCAATGTCTTTGTTTCATGGGTTTTTCGAAGTAATTCATTTTTATAATGGGGTTTAGCTCCTTTTCACTGCTGTATTTATGCCGCTTTACACCCACTTGACACACTAACAGAGAGATATCAATACATAGGTTTTAAGATTATTACTAGTCAGATATATTCTTGTGCGGTGAATAGGGCGTGTTGAGTCCAGTTCTCTGAGCAAGGAGTAGGTCTTGTCTATTACATATTGGGTTTATGGAACGGTATCTGAGCTAATTTGAAACCCTTGTTTTATGTATCACCCCACCTCACCTTTCCCGTTAAGCAGCCATAGTGTGTTTTCTGCATGTGTGACTCTGTTCTGTTTTGTAATTCAGTTCAAGTGTAACGGTTTTTTCATTCCCTCTATAAGTGATACCTTATGAGAAGTGTCCTTTTCTGTGTGACTTATTTCACTTAGAATCGTCGTACCTAAATCCACTCATCATGCTGCTACTAGCCTTATGACATTGATTTCATGGCTGAGTGATATTCCATTGTACATAAGGACCACAACTTCTTTATCCATTTTTCTCTTTCCTGGGATATTGAAGGTGGAATGAAGTGGAGGTCCTTGTCAACAGAGCAGCCCTAATCTTTGGGGTGCTTGTGTCTTGCTGATTTTTCATTTTCCCAATTTATAACCCCATGAGTGGAAGTGCCCTATGCTCTCTAAGCTTTGCTTTTTAGACGTTTCAGGACTTACCCTACACTTCTCCAGAGTGGCTGTTGGCAATTTACATCCCGCCCATCAGTGTAGCAAGGCTCCCATTTCTCCATGGCCTTTCCTGTATTTCTGGTTTTGACACTTTTTTCAGCATGGCCCTTTTAACTGATGGGAAGCGAGACTTCTTTGTAGCGCTGATCTGCCTTTCCAGGTTGCTTGGTTGGCCAAAAAGGGCGTATGCGTTTTTTCCTGAATATATTCAGGAAAAAACGCATACGCCCTTTTTGGCCAAGGGCATCATTGTCAACGTTTTGCCGCTTTTCATGTGCTTTAAAGGCGATTCGAATCTACCTCCTGAAATCTGTTTCCTGCAATTCTGCCTTGATTTCAAATCCTCTTCTTTGCCTTCCCTCAATATATTTGTGGACGAGAGTTATCATTTATAACTCTGCAGGTTTGTGAATTGCAGTGCCCTGAAGCTCCATTTTACAACTCGCTTTTTTGGGAGCTGGCCGCAAAAGCGCAGGATGGCTTCAGGCCCTGTTCTGGTTCCGGGGGGGAGGATGAGCCTGTGGTTAATTCTTCTTCCTGATGGGAAAATAGAGTGACCTGTGCCTGTCCCAACACCAAGAGCTAGTCTCTCACTGGTTCCCCGTGTACCCGTTCATCCTCAGGACAAATTGCAACCTGTACGGAACAGGAGGTTAAAGGTGCTGATGCTCCAAGTAGGGAGATTGTTAGTAAAGCGGCTGGAATGGCGAACCCGGGCACAAGGAGAAGAGAAATGAGGTGCGTTTTAGAAACCTTTCCCCGTCACATGGTGTACCATCTTTTTGTTTTCTCATGCATGTTTTCGATGTAGGAAGATGCCCTTGAACCTGGAGATTTGCGACCCATGCGATGGGTACCACGCAGTATTACTTTAAAGAGTCTGCGTTTGCTCACCCAACCTCACCAAACCTCTCAGCCCCAAGAGTGTCCACCCTTATGTCTCATCCAGCTGTGGATCTAGATATGGTCAATCCAGGTTGCATCACAGCCCCTGAACGCATTGTGTAAGAATTTCTCTCTCTTTCACTGTCTTTGTTTCATGGATTTTTCGAAGTAATTTATTTTTATAATGGGGTTTAGCTGCTTTTCACTGCTGTATTTATGCCGCTTTACACCCACTTGACACACTAACAGAGAGATATCAATACATAGGTTTTAAGATTATTACTAGTCAGATATATTCTTGTGCGGTGAATAGGGCGTGTTGAGTCCAGTTCTCTGAGCAAGGAGTAGGTCTTGTCTATTACATATTGGGTTTATGGAACGGTATCTGAGCTAATTTGAAACCCTTGTTTTATGTATCACCCCACCTCACCTTTCCCGTTAAGCAGCCATAGTGTGTTTTCTGCATGTGTGACTCTGTTCTGTTTTGTAATTCAGTTCAAGTGTAACGGTTTTTTCATTCCCTCTATAAGTGATACCTTATGAGAAGTGTCCTTTTCTGTGTGACTTATTTCACTTAGAATCGTCATACCTAAATCCACTCATCATGCTGCTACTAGCCTTATGACATTGATTTCATGGCTGAGTGATATTCCATTGTACATAAGGACCACAACTTCTTTATCCATTTTTCCCTTTCCTGGGATATAGAAGGTGGAATGAAGTGGAGGTCCTTGTCAACAGAGCAGCCCTAAACTTTGGGGTGCTTGTGTCTTGCTGATTTTTCATTTTCCCAATTTATACCCCCATGAGTGGAAGTGCCCTATGCTCTCTAAGCTGTGTTTTTTAGATGTTTCAGGACACACCGTACACTTCTCCAGAGTGGCTGTTGGCAATTTACATCCCGCCCATCAGTGTAGCAAGGCTCCCATTTCTCCATGGCCTGTCCTGCATTTCTGGTTTTGAGACTTTTTTCAGCATGGCCCTTTTGACCGATGGGTAGCGAGTCTTCTTTGTAGCCCTGATTTGCCTTTCCAGGTTGCTTGGTTGGCCAAAAAGGGCGTATGCGTTTTTTCCTGAATATATTCAGGAAAAAACGCATACGCCCTTTTTGGCCAAGGGCATCATTGTCAACGTTTTGCCGCTTTTCATGTGCTTTAAAGGCGATTCGAATCTACCTCCTGAAATCTGTTTCCTGCAATTCTGCCTTGATTTCAAATCCTCTTCTTTGCCTTCCCTCAATATATTTGTGGACGAGAGTTATCATTTATAACTCTGCAGGTTTGTGAATTGCAGTGCCCTGAAGCTCCATTTTACAACTCGCTTTTTTGGGAGCTGGCCGCAAAAGCGCAGGATGGCTTCAGGCCCTGTTCTGGTTCCGGGGGGGAGGATGAGCCTGTGGTTAATTCTTCTTCCTGATGGGAAAATAGAGTGACCTGTGCCTGTCCCAACACCAAGAGCTAGTCTCTCCCTGGTTCCCCGTGTACCCGTTCATCCTCAGGACAAATTGCAACCTGTACGGAACAGGAGGTTAAAGGTGCTGATGCTCCAAGTAGGGAGATTGTTAGTAAAGCGGCTGGAATGGCGAACCCGGGCACAAGGAGAAGAGAAATGAGGTGCGTTTTAGAAACCTTTCCCCATCACATGGTGTACCATCATTTTGTTTTCTCATGCATGTTTTCGATGTAGGAAGATGCCCTTGAACCTGGAGATTTGCGACTCATGCGATGGGTACCACGCAGTATTACTTTAAAGGGTCTGTGTTTGCTCACCCAGCCTCACCAAACCTCTCAGCCCCAAGAGTGTCCACCCTTATGTCTCATCCAGCTGTGGATCTAGATATGGTCAATCCAGGTTGCATCACAGCCCCTGAACGCATTGTGTAAGAATTTCTCTCTCTTTCAATGTCTTTGTTTCATGGGTTTTTCGAAGTAATTCATTTTTATAATGGGGTTTAGCTCCTTTTCACTGCTGTATTTATGCCGCTTTACACCCACTTGACACACTAACAGAGAGATATCAATACATAGGTTTTAAGATTATTACTAGTCAGATATATTCTTGTGCGGTGAATAGGGCGTGTTGAGTCCAGTTCTCTGAGCAAGGAGTAGGTCTTGTCTATTACATATTGGGTTTATGGAACGGTATCTGAGCTAATTTGAAACCCTTGTTTTATGTATCACCCCACCTCACCTTTCCCGTTAAGCAGCCATAGTGTGTTTTCTGCATGTGTGACTCTGTTCTGTTTTGTAATTCAGTTCAAGTGTAACGGTTTTTTCATTCCCTCTATAAGTGATACCTTATGAGAAGTGTCCTTTTCTGTGTGACTTATTTCACTTAGAATCGTCGTACCTAAATCCACTCATCATGCTGCTACTAGCCTTATGACATTGATTTCATGGCTGAGTGATATTCCATTGTACATAAGGACCACAACTTCTTTATCCATTTTTCTCTTTCCTGGGATATTGAAGGTGGAATGAAGTGGAGGTCCTTGTCAACAGAGCAGCCCTAAACTTTGGGGTGCTTGTGTCTTGCTGATTTTTCATTTTCCCAATTTATAACCCCATGAGTGGAAGTGCCCTATGCTCTCTAAGCTTTGCTTTTTAGACGTTTCAGGACTTACCGTACACTTCTCCAGAGTGGCTGTTGGCAATTTATATCCCGCCCATCAGTGTAGCAAGGCTCCCATTTCTCCATGGCCTTTCCTGTATTTCTGGTTTTGACACTTTTTTCAGCATGGCCCTTTTAACTGATGGGAAGCGAGACTTCTTTGTAGCGCTGATCTGCCTTTCCAGGTTGCTTGGTTGGCCAAAAAGGGCGTATGCGTTTTTTCCTGAATATATTCAGGAAAAAACGCATACGCCCTTTTTGGCCAAGGGCATCATTGTCAACGTTTTGCCGCTTTTCATGTGCTTTAAAGGCGATTCGAATCTACCTCCTGAAATCTGTTTCCTGCAATTCTGCCTTGATTTCAAATCCTCTTCTTTGCCTTCCCTCAATATATTTGTGGACGAGAGTTATCATTTATAACTCTGCGGGTTTGTGAATTGCAGTGCCCTGAAGCTCCATTTTACAACTCGCTTTTTTGGGAGCTGGCCGCAAAAGCGCAGGATGGCTTCAGGCCCTGTTCTGGTTCCGGGGGGGAGGATGAGCCTGTGGTTAATTCTTCTTCCTGATGGGAAAATAGAGTGACCTGTGCCTGTCCCAACACCAAGAGCTAGTCTCTCACTGGTTCCCCGTGTACCCGTTCATCCTCAGGACAAATTGCAACCTGTACGGAACAGGAGGTTAAAGGTGCTGATGCTCCAAGTAGGGAGATTGTTAGTAAAGCGGCTGGAATGGCGAACCCGGGCACAAGGAGAAGAGAAATGAGGTGCGTTTTAGAAACCTTTCCCCGTCACATGGTGTACCATCTTTTTGTTTTCTCATGCATGTTTTCGATGTAGGAAGATGCCCTTGAACCTGGAGATTTGCGACCCATGCGATGGGTACCACGCAGTATTACTTTAAAGAGTCTGCGTTTGCTCACCCAACCTCACCAAACCTCTCAGCCCCAAGAGTGTCCACCCTTATGTCTCATCCAGCTGTGGATCTAGATATGGTCAATCCAGGTTGCATCACAGCCCCTGAACGCATTGTGTAAGAATTTCTCTCTCTTTCACTGTCTTTGTTTCATGGATTTTTCGAAGTAATTTATTTTTATAATGGGGTTTAGCTGCTTTTCACTGCTGTGTTTATGCCGCTTTACACCCACTTGACACACTAACAGAGAGATATCAATACATAGGTTTTAAGATTATTACTAGTCAGATATATTCTTGTGCGGTGAATAGGGCATGTTGAGTCCAGTTCTCTGAGCAAGGAGTAGGTCTTGTCTATTACATATTGGGTTTATGGAACGGTATCTGAGCTAATTTGAAACCCTTGTTTTATGTATCACCCCACCTCACCTTTCCCGTTAAGCAGCCATAGTGTGTTTTCTGCATGTGTGACTCTGTTCTGTTTTGTAATTCAGTTCAAGTGTAACGGTTTTTTCATTCCCTCTATAAGTGATACCTTATGAGAAGTGTCCTTTTCTGTGTGACTTATTTCACTTAGAATCGTCATACCTAAATCCACTCATCATGCTGCTACTAGCCTTATGACATTGATTTCATGGCTGAGTGATATTCCATTGTACATAAGGACCACAACTTCTTTATCCATTTTTCCCTTTCCTGGGATATAGAAGGTGGAATGAAGTGGAGGTCCTTGTCAACAGAGCAGCCCTAAACTTTGGGGTGCTTGTGTCTTGCTGATTTTTCATTTTCCCAATTTATACCCCCATGAGTGGAAGTGCCCTATGCTCTCTAAGCTGTGTTTTTTAGATGTTTCAGGACACACCGTACACTTCTCCAGAGTGGCTGTTGGCAATTTACATCCCGCCCATCAGTGTAGCAAGGCTCCCATTTCTCCATGGCCTGTCCTGCATTTCTGGTTTTGAGACTTTTTTCAGCATGGCCCTTTTGACCGATGGGTAGCGAGTCTTCTTTGTAGCCCTGATTTGCCTTTCCAGGTTGCTTGGTTGGCCAAAAAGGGCGTATGCGTTTTTTCCTGAATATATTCAGGAAAAAACGCATACGCCCTTTTTGGCCAAGGGCATCATTGTCAACGTTTTGCCGCTTTTCATGTGCTTTAAAGGCGATTCGAATCTACCTCCTGAAATCTGTTTCCTGCAATTCTGCCTTGATTTCAAATCCTCTTCTTTGCCTTCCCTCAATATATTTGTGGACGAGAGTTATCATTTATAACTCTGCAGGTTTGTGAATTGCAGTGCCCTGAAGCTCCATTTTACAACTCGCTTTTTTGGGAGCTGGCCGCAAAAGCGCAGGATGGCTTCAGGCCCTGTTCTGGTTCCGGGGGGGAGGATGAGCCTGTGGTTAATTCTTCTTCCTGATGGGAAAATAGAGTGACCTGTGCCTGTCCCAACACCAAGAGCTAGTCTCTCCCTGGTTCCCCGTGTACCCGTTCATCCTTAGGACAAATTGCAACCTGTACGGAACAGGAGGTTAAAGGTGCTGATGCTCCAAGTAGGGAGATTGTTAGTAAAGCGGCTGGAATGGCGAACCCGGGCACAAGGAGAAGAGAAATGAGGTGCGTTTTAGAAACCTTTCCCCATCACATGGTGTACCATCATTTTGTTTTCTCATGCATGTTTTCGATGTAGGAAGATGCCCTTGAACCTGGAGATTTGCGACTCATGCGATGGGTACCACGCAGTATTACTTTAAAGGGTCTGTGTTTGCTCACCCAGCCTCACCAAACCTCTCAGCCCCAAGAGTGTCCACCCTTATGTCTCATCCAGCTGTGGATCTAGATATGGTCAATCCAGGTTGCATCACAGCCCCTGAACGCATTGTGTAAGAATTTCTCTCTCTTTCAATGTCTTTGTTTCATGGGTTTTTCGAAGTAATTCATTTTTATAATGGGGTTTAGCTCCTTTTCACTGCTGTATTTATGCCGCTTTACACCCACTTGACACACTAACAGAGAGATATCAATACATAGGTTTTAAGATTATTACTAGTCAGATATATTCTTGTGCGGTGAATAGGGTGTGTTGAGTCCAGTTCTCTGAGCAAGGAGTAGGTCTTGTCTATTACATATTGGGTTTATGGAACGGTATCTGAGCTAATTTGAAACCCTTGTTTTATGTATCACCCCACCTCACCTTTCCCGTTAAGCAGCCATAGTGTGTTTTCTGCATGTGTGACTCTGTTCTGTTTTGTAATTCAGTTCAAGTGTAACGGTTTTTTCATTCCCTCTATAAGTGATACCTTATGAGAAGTGTCCTTTTCTGTGTGACTTATTTCACTTAGAATCGTCGTACCTAAATCCACTCATCATGCTGCTACTAGCCTTATGACATTGATTTCATGGCTGAGTGATATTCCATTGTACATAAGGACCACAACTTCTTTATCCATTTTTCTCTTTCCTGGGATATTGAAGGTGGAATGAAGTGGAGGTCCTTGTCAACAGAGCAGCCCTAAACTTTGGGGTGCTTGTGTCTTGCTGATTTTTCATTTTCCCAATTTATAACCCCATGAGTGGAAGTGCCCTATGCTCTCTAAGCTTTGCTTTTTAGACGTTTCAGGACTTACCGTACACTTCTCCAGAGTGGCTGTTGGCAATTTACATCCCGCCCATCAGTGCAGCAAGGCTCCCATTTCTCCATGGCCTTTCCTGTATTTCTGGTTTTGACACTTTTTTCAGCATGGCCCTTTTAACTGATGGGAAGCGAGACTTCTTTGTAGCGCTGATCTGCCTTTCCAGGTTGCTTGGTTGGCCAAAAAGGGCGTATGCGTTTTTTCCTGAATATATTCAGGAAAAAACGCATACGCCCTTTTTGGCCAAGGGCATCATTGTCAACGTTTTGCCGCTTTTCATGTGCTTTAAAGGCGATTCGAATCTACCTCCTGAAATCTGTTTCCTGCAATTCTGCCTTGATTTCAAATCCTCTTCTTTGCCTTCCCTCAATATATTTGTGGACGAGAGTTATCATTTATAACTCTGCGGGTTTGTGAATTGCAGTGCCCTGAAGCTCCATTTTACAACTCGATTTTTTGGGAGCTGGCCGCAAAAGCGCAGGATGGCTTCAGGCCCTGTTCTGGTTCCGGGGGGGAGGATGAGCCTGTGGTTAATTCTTCTTCCTGATGGGAAAATAGAGTGACCTGTGCCTGTCCCAACACCAAGAGCTAGTCTCTCCCTGGTTCCCCGTGTACCCGTTCATCCTTAGGACAAATTGCAACCTGTACGGAACAGGAGGTTAAAGGTGCTGATGCTCCAAGTAGGGAGATTGTTAGTAAAGCGGCTGGAATGGCGAACCCGGGCACAAGGAGAAGAGAAATGAGGTGCGTTTTAGAAACCTTTCCCCGTCACATGGTGTACCATCATTTTGTTTTCTCATGCATGTTTTCGATGTAGGAAGATGCCCTTGAACCTGGAGATTTGCGACTCATGCGATGGGTACCACGCAGTATTACTTTAAAGGGTCTGTGTTTGCTCACCCAGCCTCACCAAACCTCTCAGCCCCAAGAGTGTCCACCCTTATGTCTCATCCAGCTGTGGATCTAGATATGGTCAATCCAGGTTGCATCACAGCCCCTGAACGCATTGTGTAAGAATTTCTCTCTCTTTCAATGTCTTTGTTTCATGGGTTTTTCGAAGTAATTCATTTTTATAATGGGGTTTAGCTCCTTTTCACTGCTGTATTTATGCCGCTTTACACCCACTTGACACACTAACAGAGAGATATCAATACATAGGTTTTAAGATTATTACTAGTCAGATATATTCTTGTGCGGTGAATAGGGTGTGTTGAGTCCAGTTCTCTGAGCAAGGAGTAGGTCTTGTCTATTACATATTGGGTTTATGGAACGGTATCTGAGCTAATTTGAAACCCTTGTTTTATGTATCACCCCACCTCACCTTTCCCGTTAAGCAGCCATAGTGTGTTTTCTGCATGTGTGACTCTGTTCTGTTTTGTAATTCAGTTCAAGTGTAACGGTTTTTTCATTCCCTCTATAAGTGATACCTTATGAGAAGTGTCCTTTTCTGTGTGACTTATTTCACTTAGAATCGTCGTACCTAAATCCACTCATCATGCTGCTACTAGCCTTATGACATTGATTTCATGGCTGAGTGATATTCCATTGTACATAAGGACCACAACTTCTTTATCCATTTTTCTCTTTCCTGGGATATTGAAGGTGGAATGAAGTGGAGGTCCTTGTCAACAGAGCAGCCCTAAACTTTGGGGTGCTTGTGTCTTGCTGATTTTTCATTTTCCCAATTTATAACCCCATGAGTGGAAGTGCCCTATGCTCTCTAAGCTTTGCTTTTTAGACGTTTCAGGACTTACCGTACACTTCTCCAGAGTGGCTGTTGGCAATTTACATCCCGCCCATCAGTGTAGCAAGGCTCCCATTTCTCCATGGCCTTTCCTGTATTTCTGGTTTTGACACTTTTTTCAGCATGGCCCTTTTAACTGATGGGAAGCGAGACTTCTTTGTAGCGCTGATCTGCCTTTCCAGGTTGCTTGGTTGGCCAAAAAGGGCGTATGCGTTTTTTCCTGAATATATTCAGGAAAAAACGCATACGCCCTTTTTGGCCAAGGGCATCATTGTCAACGTTTTGCCGCTTTTCATGTGCTTTAAAGGCGATTCGAATCTACCTCCTGAAATCTGTTTCCTGCAATTCTGCCTTGATTTCAAATCCTCTTCTTTGCCTTCCCTCAATATATTTGTGGACGAGAGTTATCATTTATAACTCTGCGGGTTTGTGAATTGCAGTGCCCTGAAGCTCCATTTTACAACTCGCTTTTTTGGGAGCTGGCCGCAAAAGCGCAGGATGGCTTCAGGCCCTGTTCTGGTTCCGGGGGGGAGGATGAGCCTGTGGTTAATTCTTCTTCCTGATGGGAAAATAGAGTGACCTGTGCCTGTCCCAACACCAAGAGCTAGTCTCTCACTGGTTCCCCGTGTACCCGTTCATCCTCAGGACAAATTGCAACCTGTACGGAACAGGAGGTTAAAGGTGCTGATGCTCCAAGTAGGGAGATTGTTAGTAAAGCGGCTGGAATGGCGAACCCGGGCACAAGGAGAAGAGAAATGAGGTGCGTTTTAGAAACCTTTCCCCGTCACATGGTGTACCATCTTTTTGTTTTCTCATGCATGTTTTCGATGTAGGAAGATGCCCTTGAACCTGGAGATTTGCGACCCATGCGATGGGTACCACGCAGTATTACTTTAAAGAGTCTGCGTTTGCTCACCCAACCTCACCAAACCTCTCAGCCCCAAGAGTGTCCACCCTTATGTCTCATCCAGCTGTGGATCTAGATATGGTCAATCCAGGTTGCATCACAGCCCCTGAACGCATTGTGTAAGAATTTCTCTCTCTTTCACTGTCTTTGTTTCATGGATTTTTCGAAGTAATTTATTTTTATAATGGGGTTTAGCTGCTTTTCACTGCTGTATTTATGCCGCTTTACACCCACTTGACACACTAACAGAGAGATATCAATACATAGGTTTTAAGATTATTACTAGTCAGATATATTCTTGTGCGGTGAATAGGGCGTGTTGAGTCCAGTTCTCTGAGCAAGGAGTAGGTCTTGTCTATTACATATTGGGTTTATGGAACGGTATCTGAGCTAATTTGAAACCCTTGTTTTATGTATCACCCCACCTCACCTTTCCCGTTAAGCAGCCATAGTGTGTTTTCTGCATGTGTGACTCTGTTCTGTTTTGTAATTCAGTTCAAGTGTAACGGTTTTTTCATTCCCTCTATAAGTGATACCTTATGAGAAGTGTCCTTTTCTGTGTGACTTATTTCACTTAGAATCGTCATACCTAAATCCACTCATCATGCTGCTACTAGCCTTATGACATTGATTTCATGGCTGAGTGATATTCCATTGTACATAAGGACCACAACTTCTTTATCCATTTTTCCCTTTCCTGGGATATAGAAGGTGGAATGAAGTGGAGGTCCTTGTCAACAGAGCAGCCCTAAACTTTGGGGTGCTTGTGTCTTGCTGATTTTTCATTTTCCCAATTTATACCCCCATGAGTGGAAGTGCCCTATGCTCTCTAAGCTTTGCTTTTTAGACGTTTCAGGACTTACCGTACACTTCTCCAGAGTGGCTGTTGGCAATTTACATCCCGCCCATCAGTGTAGCAAGGCTCCCATTTCTCCATGGCCTTTCCTGTATTTCTGGTTTTGACACTTTTTTCAGCATGGCCCTTTTAACTGATGGGAAGCGAGACTTCTTTGTAGCGCTGATCTGCCTTTCCAGGTTGCTTGGTTGGCCAAAAAGGGCGTATGCGTTTTTTCCTGAATATATTCAGGAAAAAACGCATACGCCCTTTTTGGCCAAGGGCATCATTGTCAACGTTTTGCCGCTTTTCATGTGCTTTAAAGGCGATTCGAATCTACCTCCTGAAATCTGTTTCCTGCAATTCTGCCTTGATTTCAAATCCTCTTCTTTGCCTTCCCTCAATATATTTGTGGACGAGAGTTATCATTTATAACTCTGCGGGTTTGTGAATTGCAGTGCCCTGAAGCTCCATTTTACAACTCGCTTTTTTGGGAGCTGGCCGCAAAAGCGCAGGATGGCTTCAGGCCCTGTTCTGGTTCCGGGGGGGAGGATGAGCCTGTGGTTAATTCTTCTTCCTGATGGGAAAATAGAGTGACCTGTGCCTGTCCCAACACCAAGAGCTAGTCTCTCACTGGTTCCCCGTGTACCCGTTCATCCTCAGGACAAATTGCAACCTGTACGGAACAGGAGGTTAAAGGTGCTGATGCTCCAAGTAGGGAGATTGTTAGTAAAGCGGCTGGAATGGCGAACCCGGGCACAAGGAGAAGAGAAATGAGGTGCGTTTTAGAAACCTTTCCCCGTCACATGGTGTACCATCTTTTTGTTTTCTCATGCATGTTTTCGATGTAGGAAGATGCCCTTGAACCTGGAGATTTGCGACCCATGCGATGGGTACCACGCAGTATTACTTTAAAGAGTCTGCGTTTGCTCACCCAACCTCACCAAACCTCTCAGCCCCAAGAGTGTCCACCCTTATGTCTCATCCAGCTGTGGATCTAGATATGGTCAATCCAGGTTGCATCACAGCCCCTGAACGCATTGTGTAAG
Source organism: Balaenoptera ricei (assembly GCF_028023285.1). Classification (NCBI taxonomy): domain Eukaryota; kingdom Metazoa; phylum Chordata; class Mammalia; order Artiodactyla; family Balaenopteridae; genus Balaenoptera; species Balaenoptera ricei. Next base: position 99,624 of record NW_026777782.1, read on the forward strand.
AATTTCTCTCTCTTTCACTGTCTTTGTTTCATGGATTTTTCGAAGTAATTTATTTTTATAATGGGGTTTAGCTGCTTTTCACTGCTGTATTTATGCCGCTTTACACCCACTTGACACACTAACAGAGAGATATCAATACATAGGTTTTAAGATTATTACTAGTCAGATATATTCTTGTGCGGTGAATAGGGCGTGTTGAGTCCAGTTCTCTGAGCAAGGAGTAGGTCTTGTCTATTACATATTGGGTTTATGGAACGGTATCTGAGCTAATTTGAAACCCTTGTTTTATGTATCACCCCACCTCACCTTTCCCGTTAAGCAGCCATAGTGTGTTTTCTGCATGTGTGACTCTGTTCTGTTTTGTAATTCAGTTCAAGTGTAACGGTTTTTTCATTCCCTCTATAAGTGATACCTTATGAGAAGTGTCCTTTTCTGTGTGACTTATTTCACTTAGAATCGTCATACCTAAATCCACTCATCATGCTGCTACTAGCCTTATGACATTGATTTCATGGCTGAGTGATATTCCATTGTACATAAGGACCACAACTTCTTTATCCATTTTTCCCTTTCCTGGGATATAGAAGGTGGAATGAAGTGGAGGTCCTTGTCAACAGAGCAGCCCTAAACTTTGGGGTGCTTGTGTCTTGCTGATTTTTCATTTTCCCAATTTATACCCCCATGAGTGGAAGTGCCCTATGCTCTCTAAGCTTTGCTTTTTAGACGTTTCAGGACTTACCGTACACTTCTCCAGAGTGGCTGTTGGCAATTTACATCCCGCCCATCAGTGTAGCAAGGCTCCCATTTCTCCATGGCCTTTCCTGTATTTCTGGTTTTGACACTTTTTTCAGCATGGCCCTTTTAACTGATGGGAAGCGAGACTTCTTTGTAGCGCTGATCTGCCTTTCCAGGTTGCTTGGTTGGCCAAAAAGGGCGTATGCGTTTTTTCCTGAATATATTCAGGAAAAAACGCATACGCCCTTTTTGGCCAAGGGCATCATTGTCAACGTTTTGCCGCTTTTCATGTGCTTTAAAGGCGATTCGAATCTACCTCCTGAAATCTGTTTCCTGCAATTCTGCCTTGATTTCAAATCCTCTTCTTTGCCTTCCCTCAATATATTTGTGGACGAGAGTTATCATTTATAACTCTGCAGGTTTGTGAATTGCAGTGCCCTGAAGCTCCATTTTACAACTCGCTTTTTTGGGAGCTGGCCGCAAAAGCGCAGGATGGCTTCAGGCCCTGTTCTGGTTCCGGGGGGGAGGATGAGCCTGTGGTTAATTCTTCTTCCTGATGGGAAAATAGAGTGACCTGTGCCTGTCCCAACACCAAGAGCTAGTCTCTCACTGGTTCCCCGTGTACCCGTTCATCCTCAGGACAAATTGCAACCTGTACGGAACAGGAGGTTAAAGGTGCTGATGCTCCAAGTAGGGAGATTGTTAGTAAAGCGGCTGGAATGGCGAACCCGGGCACAAGGAGAAGAGAAATGAGGTGCGTTTTAGAAACCTTTCCCCGTCACATGGTGTACCATCTTTTTGTTTTCTCATGCATGTTTTCGATGTAGGAAGATGCCCTTGAACCTGGAGATTTGCGACCCATGCGATGGGTACCACGCAGTATTACTTTAAAGAGTCTGCGTTTGCTCACCCAACCTCACCAAACCTCTCAGCCCCAAGAGTGTCCACCCTTATGTCTCATCCAGCTGTGGATCTAGATATGGTCAATCCAGGTTGCATCACAGCCCCTGAACGCATTGTGTAAGAATTTCTCTCTCTTTCACTGTCTTTGTTTCATGGATTTTTCGAAGTAATTTATTTTTATAATGGGGTTTAGCTGCTTTTCACTGCTGTATTTATGCCGCTTTACACCCACTTGACACACTAACAGAGAGATATCAATACATAGGTTTTAAGATTATTACTAGTCAGATATATTCTTGTGCGGTGAATAGGGCGTGTTGAGTCCAGTTCTCTGAGCAAGGAGTAGGTCTTGTCTATTACATATTGGGTTTATGGAACGGTATCTGAGCTAATTTGAAACCCTTGTTTTATGTATCACCCCACCTCACCTTTCCCGTTAAGCAGCCATAGTGTGTTTTCTGCATGTGTGACTCTGTTCTGTTTTGTAATTCAGTTCAAGTGTAACGGTTTTTTCATTCCCTCTATAAGTGATACCTTATGAGAAGTGTCCTTTTCTGTGTGACTTATTTCACTTAGAATCGTCATACCTAAATCCACTCATCATGCTGCTACTAGCCTTATGACATTGATTTCATGGCTGAGTGATATTCCATTGTACATAAGGACCACAACTTCTTTATCCATTTTTCCCTTTCCTGGGATATAGAAGGTGGAATGAAGTGGAGGTCCTTGTCAACAGAGCAGCCCTAAACTTTGGGGTGCTTGTGTCTTGCTGATTTTTCATTTTCCCAATTTATACCCCCATGAGTGGAAGTGCCCTATGCTCTCTAAGCTGTGTTTTTTAGATGTTTCAGGACACACCGTACACTTCTCCAGAGTGGCTGTTGGCAATTTACATCCCGCCCATCAGTGTAGCAAGGCTCCCATTTCTCCATGGCCTGTCCTGCATTTCTGGTTTTGAGACTTTTTTCAGCATGGCCCTTTTGACCGATGGGTAGCGAGTCTTCTTTGTAGCCCTGATTTGCCTTTCCAGGTTGCTTGGTTGGCCAAAAAGGGCGTATGCGTTTTTTCCTGAATATATTCAGGAAAAAACGCATACGCCCTTTTTGGCCAAGGGCATCATTGTCAACGTTTTGCCGCTTTTCATGTGCTTTAAAGGCGATTCGAATCTACCTCCTGAAATCTGTTTCCTGCAATTCTGCCTTGATTTCAAATCCTCTTCTTTGCCTTCCCTCAATATATTTGTGGACGAGAGTTATCATTTATAACTCTGCAGGTTTGTGAATTGCAGTGCCCTGAAGCTCCATTTTACAACTCGCTTTTTTGGGAGCTGGCCGCAAAAGCGCAGGTTGGCTTCAGGCCCTGTTCTGGTTCCGGGGGGGAGGATGAGCCTGTGGTTAATTCTTCTTCCTGATGGGAAAATAGAGTGACCTGTGCCTGTCCCAACACCAAGAGCTAGTCTCTCCCTGGTTCCCCGTGTACCCGTTCATCCTCAGGACAAATTGCAACCTGTACGGAACAGGAGGTTAAAGGTGCTGATGCTCCAAGTAGGGAGATTGTTAGTAAAGCGGCTGGAATGGCGAACCCGGGCACAAGGAGAAGAGAAATGAGGTGCGTTTTAGAAACCTTTCCCCATCACATGGTGTACCATCATTTTGTTTTCTCATGCATGTTTTCGATGTAGGAAGATGCCCTTGAACCTGGAGATTTGCGACTCATGCGATGGGTACCACGCAGTATTACTTTAAAGGGTCTGTGTTTGCTCACCCAACCTCACCAAACCTCTCAGCCCCAAGAGTGTCCACCCTTATGTCTCATCCAGCTGTGGATCTAGATATGGTCAATCCAGGTTGCATCACAGCCCCTGAACGCATTGTGTAAGAATTTCTCTCTCTTTCAATGTCTTTGTTTCATGGGTTTTTCGAAGTAATTCATTTTTATAATGGGGTTTAGCTCCTTTTCACTGCTGTATTTATGCCGCTTTACACCCACTTGACACACTAACAGAGAGATATCAATACATAGGTTTTAAGATTATTACTAGTCAGATATATTCTTGTGCGGTGAATAGGGCGTGTTGAGTCCAGTTCTCTGAGCAAGGAGTAGGTCTTGTCTATTACATATTGGGTTTATGGAACGGTATCTGAGCTAATTTGAAACCCTTGTTTTATGTATCACCCCACCTCACCTTTCCCGTTAAGCAGCCATAGTGTGTTTTCTGCATGTGTGACTCTGTTCTGTTTTGTAATTCAGTTCAAGTGTAACGGTTTTTTCATTCCCTCTATAAGTGATACCTTATGAGAAGTGTCCTTTTCTGTGTGACTTATTTCACTTAGAATCGTCGTACCTAAATCCACTCATCATGCTGCTACTAGCCTTATGACATTGATTTCATGGCTGAGTGATATTCCATTGTACATAAGGACCACAACTTCTTTATCCATTTTTCTCTTTCCTGGGATATTGAAGGTGGAATGAAGTGGAGGTCCTTGTCAACAGAGCAGCCCTAATCTTTGGGGTGCTTGTGTCTTGCTGATTTTTCATTTTCCCAATTTATAACCCCATGAGTGGAAGTGCCCTATGCTCTCTAAGCTTTGCTTTTTAGACGTTTCAGGACTTACCCTACACTTCTCCAGAGTGGCTGTTGGCAATTTACATCCCGCCCATCAGTGTAGCAAGGCTCCCATTTCTCCATGGCCTTTCCTGTATTTCTGGTTTTGACACTTTTTTCAGCATGGCCCTTTTAACTGATGGGAAGCGAGACTTCTTTGTAGCGCTGATCTGCCTTTCCAGGTTGCTTGGTTGGCCAAAAAGGGCGTATGCGTTTTTTCCTGAATATATTCAGGA